>NC_056729.1:611040809-611045809 GCF_019279795.1 Protopterus annectens | reverse complement strand
CATGTTATTACATATTTTATATAAAAATCTAAATGTTAATAATAGCAATTGATTTACTTTAATTCTCTCATGTATAATACAATCTAGACAATGTTGAGCAATTGATGTTTGTTTCTATAATACAATTATTTGAAACATAGATAAATAAATGAATAAAAAATACTATAGTGCTATTATTTAAAATAATTCTGTAAAAATACAAACCCTATACATTCTACCAATAAATATATAAAAATTATTAAATCTGCTGTGACCTAAGCTTCAAAAAAGGTTTGAGTGAGATATAATCATTGAGTCCCGGGGGTCTACATGCATCTAGTCTAATCTGCCATTCCGTCTCTAAAGCACCCACCTTATTGACTATATCACCACCTTCACCACAATCCACAACTCGTCCAATGACAAAAAATACAAATTTGCTGAGACCACTAGGAGATTGCGTGATAGGATAGCAGAACACAATAGATCAATAAAAAAGAAAGATATGCACAACGCACTTTATCTACACAGTAAGAATTGTATTGATTTCAGCAAATTTGTATTTTTTGTCATTGGACGAGTTGTGGATTGTGGTGAAGGTGGTGATATAGTCAATAAGGTGGGTGCTTTAGAGACGGAATGGCAGATTAGACTAGATGCATGTAGACCCCCGGGACTCAATGACTATATCTCACCCAAACCTTTTTTGAAGCTTAGGTCACAGCAGATTTAATAATTTTTATATATTTATTGGTAGAATGTATAGGGTTTGTATTTTTACAGAATTATTTTAAATAATAGCACTATAGTATTTTTTATTCATTTATTTATCTATGTTTCAAATAATTGTATTATAGAAACAAACATCAATTGCTCAACATTGTCTAGATTGTATTATACATGAGAGAATTAAAGTAAATCAATTGCTATTATTAACATTTAGATTTTTATATAAAATATGTAATAACATGGTGTATATAGAGAGAAAAAATCTGACATGTGGATGCATTTACACACTATTTGTTATACTTGTAAATAGGATGTAGGGAAAACAGATAGGAATATTGTGAAGAATTGTTTTTAGTTTAATTAATTGATTATGTAGTCTAATTGATGGGTGGCCAGGGTTTAACCAATGGGATTTGAACTCATGTTGTTATAAAAACTAAAATGAAATGTGTTCAAAATGACTCTGAAGAAGCCAGATTGCTGGCGAAAGCGCTTAGTCTTTGATGTTACAATAAAAGGAAATTGCTCATTCGTTTGTTGGTGAAGCGTGCTTTGTGGTGTTCAACTTGTTTATCAGCATCTGCCCCTGTGGGTGAAAACTTTGTTGTTTTATTCATCGTTAATACCACTGGAGCTCTTTGCCTGCACGTGAGTGGGTAACACGCCGATATGGAAACTATACTTAAAGAACTGGCCACCGTGGTGGATAGACTGATAAAGGTTTATGTAGACAATAAGAACGATGCCCCAGGGGTAGGGGCTGTGAGTCCAACTGACTCACAAGTACAGCTTTTCACTCTACATTCCCCTCTTGGATCTATACCAGCGGGTCAACGGTCGGGGAGGAACTCGTATGCTGAAGTAGCGGGTCCACACCAGCTGAGCGTGAATAGTGTAACGACGGAGGAAGTCCCGAATGGGAGAACGCAGGTACAGCATTTTGATCTCACATCTTGGTTCAGAAGTCCGCGGCGTGGTGAAGGAACCGATTTTAGCAACAGAGCTGTGACTACCACTTGTTTGAAAGAACAAATTCACCAATATGAAAAATTATGTACTAAATATCGAGCTATTCAATTAGACTCGATGTTCATTCAACAATCTAAGGAACTAAATCAGGTGCCTATGGGTCTCCGCATTTGGAAAAGGCCTATAGGTATTGACGAGGGGTCGACGGCATTTGGTGAACTGACTGCACTATTCAATAAAACGGGGATGGAGATGTTGGATATAATCTTACGGAACAACGAGATTAAACTAGCTGAGTTGAAAGAAAAAATTAGCCAGTTGCATGTGAGTATCACAAACGATCTTTTATTTGAGCAACAGCAAACTAACTTTGCAAGGGTTATTAACAATGTTGAATCATTTGTTATTAAAAATAAGGCAACTAAGAAAAAGAAACTTGAAAGGGATACACTAGATTATAAAAATAAATGTGCGTATCCACCTGGTTTTAAAAAACATGGTCCTAGAATAGACAATGAAAATGTACATTGTAATTCAGTCGGAGGGGGAAACAATGATGAACCCGCGGATGATAATGATTTTTTGGACATGGAAAATTTCCCCCGACGATCTGAGAGACTACGGAACAGGGATGTGAATGTGGGGCAACCAGGAATGAGTTACCCCAGGTGTGGGAGAGTGAACAGGAGAGGGAGATACTGAATTTATATTTTGCGACTGCTGGGACCAATTTTAATACAAATGGTGTTGTTAATACAAATGTATTTTTGGACTGTACACACGTTGTTAGAGCAGACAACAATGTTTTAGTAAATGGTAATAGTGAAAATGACTGTGTAGGATTTGAATATGCTATTGACAACAATGACAATTTGAATACAAATAGTGTTGTTAACACAAATGTATTTTTGGACTGTACACACGATGTTAGTGTAGATAAAAATGTTTTTGTGAATAGTAACAGTGAAAATGACTGTGTAGAATGTGATTATGCTATTGAGAACAATGACGAAAATATACACAGGTTGATGTCTGAAGCTAATGAAACATTGCTTATTGGGAATATTGGTATTCATGAATTATCTCAATCAACTAGTAATGAAATAAGTATTGTTGAAGGTACTAACCATCAAGTTTTAAAGAAAAAAGGTTATTACATATATAACTATACTGACATGGTAGTAGGGGATACACACTTTGAATTATTCTCCAAGGGTATTAATTTTGTGCCTATGTTTAGATTAGACATTGCCCAGGTACTGATGGATGTTAAAATTTTCACTAGGCAGATGCATTTAAAGATGTTTTTTGCACCTGAAAGGGACAATATTAATAGGGGGAATATAAAGGTAATGAATGAGCAGCAGGGTTTGAAAAGGAAGAGTGCATTCATGCCCCCCCCTAATTCAGAGGTTAACTGTTTTGAGAAAGTATTGGAAGCACAGTTAAGGAAATAGTTAAATAACTATATTGTGGTCAATGACAACCTCTCACATCAAGAGAGGGAACTTTTAAACTCATTTAAGAAATCTGGTGAGTTTAGATTTATGAAACCTGACAAGGGGGGTGGCATGGTTATGATGTCTAAAATTAACTACATCTCCGAAATTTCACTAATCTTAAATAATGATGATACATATGTGACAGTGTCTAGAAATGAAATCAATAGAGCATATTCTAAAATTGATGTTTTCTTAAATGACGCCTTGTTTCAGGGGAACATTAATGAGGTTGAATATGACTATTTAAGTGTGAAGTATCCTAAAATACCTACCTTGTTTGGGATCCCGAAGGTTCACAAAGGCATGGAGAGATTACAGTTTAGGCCTATAGTATCAGCTAGGGGATCAAAAACTGAAGCCCTAGCAGCCTTTATCGACTTCTCTGTTAAACCTGTGATAAACACTATTGAGCATATTATCAGGGATTCATGGCATTGCCTTGATAGATTAAGAATGTATGAAAAGGAAAGTAATGAATTTGGTTTTCTCACAATTGATGTTGTGAATCTATTCTCTGTCATTCCGCATGAGGCAGGATTAGACATGTTTCACAAAGCCATTCTTGATAGTGGATTGATAGAAGGAACTAAAGCCAATTTTTTAACTGAATTAATGGAAATGGTTCTGAAAAATAATTTTATTTCCTTTGAAGGTGAACTATTTCAACAGGTGTCAGGTGTAGCGATGGGTGCAAGATGCGCCCCTGTCTTTGCAAATGCAGTTTTACTTGAATGGGAAAAAGTACACATTTTGTCATCCAATAAATACAATGACAAGATATTATTGTATAATAGATTTTTGGATGACATATTAATTTTGTGGAACGGAGATGAAGAATCAGCTACTGAATTTGTAGAGTTTTTGGGACAGACAACGGAATTTTTAAAATTCACATTTCATTGGAACAAGGATAGAATTAACTACTTAGATTTAGCAATTAGTAAGAAATTGATGGGATTTGAGAGCAACATTTATAGAAAGGAGAATTACTCAAATTCACTATTGCATTTCACAAGTTGCCATCCCTACCATCAGCGTAAAGGAGTTATTAAAGGGCAAATGGTAAGGACATCAAGGCTGATAAGTGATGAGAATACCTTCAGAACAGAGATGTTTAAACTGATTGGTATGTTTCTAGATCGGGGATACCCACTGAAACTGTTACTGAGTGTTAGGAGAGATGTCTTTAGAGAAAGGCATGGTAAATATGCACCAATTTTAAGTTCTGGATTATCAAATATGACAGTGAAACAAAAAGAAGGATTGGAGAACAATGGTGAGGTGCGATTAATATTGAAATATAATGACAGGACACCAGAATTGATAGGGGTTGTACAAGATGCTTGGAAATATACTTTAAGTGAAGAAATTAAAAAGGTTTTGGGTGCAAAACCAACAATAGTTTACAGGATAGGAGAAAATCTAAAATGTATTTTGGAGAAAAGGAAAAGAAACAGTTTCAAATCGGTTATGAAAAAGTGTGGGTTTTGTAGATGTTGTAGGTACATAAATGAGAGTACATATGTGAGTGTGAGTAGCTACAAGTATACAATTCCTTGTCCAGGGCAATGTAATTGTTACACAAAGAACTTAGTCTATTTGGCATCATGTACATCATGTGAAGCTTACTACGTGGGAAAGACCACTAGGAGATTGCGTGATAGGATAGCAGAACACAACAGATCAATAAAAAAGAAAGATATGCACAACGCACTTTATCTACACAGTAAGAATTGTATTGATTTCAGCAAATTTGTATTTTTTGTCATTGGACGAGTTGTGGATTGTGGTGAAGGTGGTGATATAGTCAATAAGGTGGGT
>NC_056729.1:610493309-610710809 GCF_019279795.1 Protopterus annectens | reverse complement strand
GAATGATAATTAGCAGTAGTCTATGTTGCTCTGTGCCGACTTTCTCACAAAGATCTGTATTAGACAGGTTTCACAATAAGGATCGGGCACACTAATTTAACAGCAGGATAATGATGTGTTAAGTAAAGGTGTAGCCAACATTTACATTCACAGGAATCAGACAAAACATCCTGAAACATTTTTTCATCCATCTATATTTGAACCTTTAGAGCATTCCAAGAACAACTTTTATACCTGAAAATGATCTTAGCACACCACATAGGAAGTCATATGTCTGATAACAAGGTGGATAGCCTGCAAGTTTCAATGTTTATTTGACTGAATGTCTTAAACAGAAAAGAGTACCTAAATGGCTCTGAGTTTATACATTTCGAAATGAGCTTTCTTATGGCAGCAGTGATTATTTTGAGATAATTAACATGTTCAATCAACATGGTTTTGAATTGATACAGTTCATTATTAAATGGAATAATTCTCAGATAAAAGGGCTGTTTGATCAGCTTGGAGTTTTAAACAATAACATAACTAATGATCTTTTATTCAAGCATAACATTAGTAAATATGATAACACTTTTAGGAGAGTTGAACAAAAGGTTAATATTAACTTTAAGAGAAACAGAAAAAAACTGATGAGGGATGAAGCAGACTAAGTTCACCACAGGGTGTACCCTTTACCTAACCATTTTAGGGGTACAGACCAAGCAGAGTTAAATGGTACTCACAGTGGACAAGTGGAGGCGGAGCAGGTTTTTCAACCTTCACCTATACACTGTCCCATCCTGGTTATTGATGGTGAGGTGGGGAACCCCATTTCAGAATATGATCAAAATCATCCATTGTTAAGAAGATCAGAAAGAATCAGTAATAATATTAACAACAATGACAATGCTTTTGTTCTACCTAAAGGAATTGTTTTAGCCCCCCACTCCAACTTGCCTGGGAGAGGAAACAAGACCTGGTGAAAGAGATGAAAGTAAAACAATTGGAAATGGTAGGTTTCCCTAGATCTAATGAATTCCCAGTAGAACAGATTACTGTGATACAGGGGCATATTGTTCATTCATTCAAGGGATTTAATATTTTTAATTATACTGATTTAAAAACTTCCACTTGTCATTTTAAACTATTTATAAAGGGGTGTAAGTTTGTACCTGTTTGTCCTATGAATTTGCCAGATGCTTTGATAGACCTTTAAATTGTTCACATGGAAACTAAATCTACAGTTGAACCATAATACTTCTTTGGAAGTGAAAAATGTTACCTCACCCAATAACCCCTGTTTTAAGAAGAAGAAGTACATACAACCCCCGCTCAACGTGCACTGGCATTTTTTGAGAAATCTTGTGAAAGTGACCTTTATAAATTAAGGGAAATGCAGACACTCTTTATTCATAATTTATCAAAAGAAGCATGGACACTGCTTTATGAAATTAGGGGTACCCCAAATCTGAGGATAATGAAGCCAGACAAGGATGGGGGGATTGTTCTTGTTGAGAAAACTGATTACATAAACCAGATTTCCAACATGCTCAATGATACCAGTAATTATGCCATCATTTCAGTAAATGAAATACATATTTCATATAGGAAGATCAATTTGTTATTAGAAGATTCTTGAGAGATGGCTATCTCTCCTCTGCTACTTTCCTAGACCTATCTAAAGCATTAGACATGGTCCCACACAAACAACTCATCTCTGTCCTTAATAACCTATCCTTCTCTCAATCAGTCACCAACTGGTTTCAGAGTTACCTGCCTGACCGCCAACAATCAGTTGTATGGCAGAATGACATATCTCCCCAACTACCTGTCTGTATAGGGGTTCCACAAAGATCCATCCTTGGACCCTACTTTTCTCTATTTTCACCAATAATCTAGCCTCTGCCACCAAACATGGCACACTCATACAATACGCAGGTGACTCAACCATCATCTGCTCAGCTCAGTCCCTACCCAAACTGCAAAAAGTCACACAGGAAGCCTTTTCCTCTGTTGAAACTTGGTTATCCAATGCCCAATTAATACTCAACCCAAACAAAACTAAACTACTCATCTTTCAACCTACCAAGCATACTCAAAACAACTCTCACTTTAACATCAAAGCAAAAGACAACACCACTGTACACCCAACAGAACACACCAAATTGCTAGGAGTGGAAATAGACAATAAACTAAAATTTGACATTCACATATCCATGACCATATAAAAAGTCTACAAAAAACTAGGAGTGTTATACAGAAATAAGCAACTTCTCACCAAAGCAGCAAATATTTCAGTAGCAAATTCCCACCTTATCTCCACCTTACTTTATGCCTCTCCAATATATACCAACCTAAGGCAATGCAATCTAAACAAGCTAGAGATCTGCTACAACAAAATCACCAAATTCGCAACAGGGGCATCCTACCGTAGTCACCACTGTCTCTCACTTGCTGAACTGGGCTGGCTTGAACTCCCTCACCTCCTTCAATGGTATCAACTCACACTCACCCACAAACTAGTAAACCATCCACTGAATGTCCCATCCCTCCAGAATCTACTCCAACCCTATTGCACCACCAGACCACTAAGATCCAGCAACAAAAATCACTTGCAGATCACTAAAGCTAATAACTCTGCTGGTGAAGCACTATTCTCTTGCGCCATAGCCAAATTATGGAACTCCCTCCCACCCACAATTACCTCCATACCATCATGCACCCACTTCAAAAATTTATTAAATGTGCACCTAAAAACATGCTGGCTATGCCCTTGCAACTCCCACTCTAATATCATACACCCACTACCTTTCTTTCGACCCCACTAACTACCTTGATTATAGCAAGCTTGGATGCTCATAAGCCTATTACTTATTATACAGCAGGAACTTCTTATTGTAACAATTGTTAATGTCTGTTATGTACTTCGCAGATAAAGTAGTTGTCTACTGATGTACTATGTTCTTCATCTGTAACTATGTTTGTAATTGTTAATTGCTATGTTAATGAAATTGTTAATTGCTATGTAAATCCAATGTAACCACTGTCTGTATATTTTAACTGTGGAGCTTTTCTCCCCGGCCTCTGCTGAAAATGGACCTACGTCCAGTCGGACACTCCCGGTCAACAAATGTAAATAAATAAATAAATAACCAACTAAATAAATAAATAAATAAGATTCAGTTTACCAGGGAGTAATCTCTCCAGATTTACTTAACTTTCTATACAATGCCCACCCTTCTATCCTGGTGATTTTTGGTATCCCTAATGTCCACAAAGATATTATGTCACCACTGTACAGGCTAATAGTTTCTGCACGCAATTCTGATACTCATACTTTAGCCATCTTTGTGGACTGTATTTTGAAGGGGACCATAAATAATGTCAAACACATCTTAAAAAATTCCTGGGATTTTCTTACTAAAATCAACCACAATTTTTTGATGCACATTGTAGTTTTTCTACTATGGATGTAACAGATCTGTTTGTGAGTATACCCCATCGGACTGGACTAGAGTGGTTTCATTTAGCCATTGTTGAACTTACTGATCTGAATGACAGCTTGATCAACTTCATTATCGAAGTTATGGACTTGATTTTGTCCAATAACTTCATTTTTTTGAGGATGAATATTTTCGCCAGACCAAAGGCATAGCTATGGATGCTAACTGTGCCCCTATGTACGCGAACTTAGTCATGTGTAGCTGGGAGAAACAATTTGTTCTTGGGTCAGAGTATTAACAATATTGGCACATATATTTATGCTATTTGGATGACATATTTATTTTATGGTAGGGGACCAATGTAATTCTAGATTAATTTGTTATGTATATCAACAACACTACATCCTTTCTTAGATTTATTCACACATACTTGATTTATAGAGTAGATTATTTAGATGTGCCTATTTTCAAAGATTATGAAAAAGGGTGTTTTCATTCCAAAATGTACAGGAAACCATCTATTTTTAACAGTTATTTGGAATTTCATAGCTGTCACCCATATCATTTTAAGAACATTTTTAAGGGGCAACTAGTTAGGATAGCTAGGATGTGCTCCGATCTTTACATCTTTTTGTTTGAGGTCAATAAAGTGTTTGATATGTTCCAGGATAGAAACTACCCTTTCAATTTTTTAAATAATATTCAGAGGGTAGTGGGAAATGGTTGGGGTAGTAAATACACACCTCTTTTGGGTGCTGCAGTTGTTTCAAGCACATAAGAATCAGGACAGCAATCTGATCATTAACTCCTTAGTTGTAACATTCAATGCATTCTCTAAGAAGATTATGGGCATAATTCTTAATAACTGGAGTACATTAGAATTTAATGACAGGGTTTGTAAAACTTTAGGTGAGAAACCCAATTTTGTTTATAAAACAGCTAGAAATTGTAAAAACCTCCTTGAACACCCCATTTGTCATAAAATACATAGGGTGGTCAGTGGTACTAGAAAATGTAGAGTGTGTGGAATGCAACATTTCTGAATTTTTATTTGGGTTGATGAAGGTGGTCCCTTATGACTTGAGAGGTGGTTCCTGGGAAACTAAATTGGAACAGAGAGACTTGATCTGGCAACTGTGGTTGGATGCATCCTATGGGCTACGTCTGAATAACCAAGTTTCTATTGCTCCAGTACTTAAACGTAGGACTAACAATATATAATACAAAATCAAATACTAACAAATACATTTCCCTGTATTTTTATCTTCTGTATTTTTATCAACTGTTTTATACAAATTTTCCGTATTTATGCATAATTTCCTGTATTTTTTATGCAAATGCTTTTACTAATATATGGTATATAATTATATATTTCATGATGAACTATTGATGTTTTCATAAGAATTCCTGATTGGAGGATGATGAGCATCTAATTTGATTGAGGGATAATTTAAATACGTGATTTCTCTCAATTCATATTTCTGATGAGGTCCTGCGACATTTATAGGGACAAAAGCGCTTAACTACTGCAAGTTTTAATTTTTATTGTGATATTAAATTAAATATGAGTTTTTTTCACTACTTATGGTCTGATGCCCATGGCCTTTGCATTATTTTTAAAGTTGGATGACAGCTGCTGAATGAAAACACTACGTGAGCCGTTTTTGTATGTTTTTTCTGATACTTCTAATACTTAGACAACAAACACAAATGTATGCATTCATGTTTATTAACCTATTGACCACTGTAGTCTGTACATCCAACTCTTCAGCTTGTTGAAAAGTATATTAAACTGAATAAACATAACTTAGCCTAGTGGCATGAAGTGAGAAAGAGTAATGTGGATGAGGGCAATAAAACCTGCCCTCAACTGGGCACCTTCCTTGCCCAACGCTTCCTAGAATTTATAAACTCAAATGCCCTGGACCAACTGGTCAATGCCCCCACCAGAGGTGACAACATATTGTACCTGGTCATCACCAACATGGGCGACCGGTGTGCTACACCGGAGGTCAAACCCTCACTGGTTAGATCAGACCATACACTAATCACTCTGGATATCCACATTCTGCCCCCCACCCCCAATCAAGGAAACCACCGTGAAAAACTTTTTAAAAGCAAACTTCACATTACTTAAGACCGAGGTGGAAAGGTTCACAGCTCCCATGCTAAAGGACAATGCTGTCCAAGCTGCTGAATCCCTTAGAAAATGCACTCTATGTGCACCTGGCAAGAATGCATGGATCGTGCTATCCCAAGCAAACCAAGACTCACTCCTCCAAGAAAAGGAATCCAGTCTGGTGGACCCCTGCCATAAACAAGCTATACAATAGAAGGAAGAAACTAGTGCAGAAAAGAGTAAAATCTCAAGAAGGAAAGACATCCCTGATTAGTATCAGCAAGAAACTACGGTCGCTCATAAAATCATCTAAGGCGAGCTTCGAAAGAAAAATTGCCAAGACCTCCAAAGATAATCACAAAGCGTTCTTTAGCTATGTCAAGAACCTAAGTGGAAACTCTCAGATCTGCTCTGAGTTAGTGCAGAATGGCACAAAATACACTGAACCGACTGATATTGCCAACATTCTGGCAGACAGGTTTAGTGCAAACTTCACCCCCCCCCCTCACCCCCTAAAGGGCCCATGACCATACCAGAAGAATGTAGTGCCCCAGCAATCACTGACACACAGGTTAAAGCAGTCCTATCCAAAGCCAAAAATACAGCTTCAATGGGACCAGACGGTGTCCCAGGCTGTGTCTTACACGAGCTCCAAAATTAACTAACCCCTCACCTAAACACACTGTTCAAACTCAGCCTCTCTACAGGCTACGCACCCATAGAGTGGTGCACAGCAACAGTTATCCTGCTCCACAAAGGTGGAGCCACAACAGACCTGGGGAACTATCACCCTATAAGCCTGAATAGCCTGGTCTGCAAGGCTATGGAGCACATCATCATGGAATTCATTAACAGAGACATTGGGAACCTTCAAACATTGGACCATAACCAGTTTGGCTTTGTTAAGGGCAGATCATGCCTCCTAAACCTGGTGGACTTCTTTGAGACAGTTACCAAGGCTTTAGATGAGGGAAAGGATGTCGACACAGCCTACCTCGACCTCCCAAAGGCTTTCGACATCATTCCCCATTCTGGTATTATAAACAAGCTCACCAGCCTGAACATAAACCCCAACATCATGAGATGGGTTGCCAATTGGCTCACGGATAGAACCCACAAGGTGAGAGTTGGAGGCTCTAGGTCTGACTCTAAACCAGTTACAAGTGGTGTCCCCCAGGGCTCAGTCCTGGGACCCCTCCTGTTCGGTATATACTTCTCAGAGGTACAGGCAAGCACAGGAAGACTATGGCTGACCAAGTTCGCAGACAACTGCAAACTGGGGGCCATAATTGACTCTCCAGCTGATAAAGACATCCTCCAGAAGGGTCTCACTGAGATGGATACCTGGTGTCAAAATCATGGCCTCAAGCTCAATGCCAAAAAGTGCATAGTCATCCCCTTTGGAAAAAAAACAAAGTACCTGTGGACTACCATGTATGTGGTAGTCCACTAAATACAGAAAATGTAATAAGGGATCTGGAGACCCAAGTAGATAGTAATCTCTCCTTTGATAATCATATTGCCAAGGTGGTTAGAAAATCTTTCTATGTGGCCCACCTAATCACAAAAGGGTGCGCATCTAGAACAAAAGAGGTTATTGTGCTCCTCTACTCATCACTCATCAGACCCATCATAGAGTACAACACACCATTTGGGATGTACCTTACAAGACATCTGCAACAGCTGGAAAGACCACAGAAGTACCTCACCAAGAGAATTACTGGCCTCAAACATATGCCCTATGCAGCCCGACTGAAGAAACTCCAGTTGTACTCGGTTGCATACCGCTTACTCAGAGGTGATCTCTGCCTGACATACAAGGCCATGTCCAACCCAGAATTGATGGACATGCTCCACCTAAAAAAAAATGAATCCACAAGAGCCACACGCTGTAGGGATCTAAACCTCACCACAATGATAAATAGGACATGCTGGAGGGATAGGTTCCTGTCCCAGAGACTCCCCATGCTTTGGAACAAGATTCCAATCTACATTAGGCAGAGCCCCCTACTAACACTCTTCAAGAGATACCTTGATGAGTGGATGGGAAACAGAAAATTTATCCCGGGGATCACTGCAGTGGCTCTGCTGGACAGAGGCACAGGGAACTAATGACTCTGCTGGACCGAGGCACAGGGAACTAATCTAAGGGGACAGCAAAAGCCAACACATTTTGGCTAGGCTTATAGATGCCCTCGAGCAGATAGTCTAGTACTTACCTATGAACCTACCTATGAACCTAAAATCACAAGATATTTCCATAAGCTGTGTACTTCCATTTAGCCTAAGTTGCATTTGATGCCCAGCTTCAGACATTGTGCAAATGTAGAGGTGGAAGTTTAATGACACGGAAGGGAGAAGATACATCAATAGGGTGACATGGAGGGAGGGACAAGGTAGTTTTGACAGAAGAAGAATAATAGTGGCTCATAACGATGTATCTAGCCAAGAGCTACAGATGAAATAGTGTACCAAAACCAGTCAGTAGCACTTAGATGATGTCTAGATTACAACACTGGAAAATAGTCAAAAAAATCTTTCTGTACATGTGAACCTTAGCTCATAATGCCACAAAGGAATTATTGCTTCACATCATTAAAATAATACAACTGAAACACAGTGACAACTTACTGAGGCAGAAGGGGTGAACAGAGAGAGAGAGACAGACAGCTGCAGAGAGGAATAGTAACAATATGTTTTGTGGGACATGTAGGAACATCTGTGTGGTGTGTTAGTCTTAGTTATTAAACTGTCCTTAACCTGTCATGCTCTGTACAATAAAGTGCTTGCTATATGTATAAATAAGGGATAGAAAAGTGCAATATGACATGAATACTTAAGCAGGATAAGGCTGGTTTAATGGGTCTATATTAGATCACCAAATGCTTAAAAAAGTGAACGGTGATTAATCCACCCTATGTAAGTGAAAGCTTACAATTTCAAACTGTCAGAACAGTGATTTTTTTCCTAGGGAAAAAAATCACTGTTCCAACAAAAAATTAAAAATTACACACTTTAAACATTACATTAAGTGGGGGGCTTCACCCCACATACCCCCCGATATAGCTGTACCCCCCACCCCCCTACTTAAATATACCACTCTGAGATCGCACTACAGTGCCAAAAATGGCAAAGTAACGAAGTGAACAAGCAAATTCTTTCCCAGGGAAAGAATTTGCTTAAAAGCCGCTTCGATATTTTGCCATTTCAGGCTTTTGAGTTTGACCAAGACACATTCGAAAGAATGTGTCTTCGATCTTCTAATAGGGAACCTGGTTTAATAAGTCTCCCTGTTGGGGCTGCAAAGTTTTTACAAATTATGTCTTGCTGCACTATTCAAATATTATGTCAGCGAAATGTTTTACATGGTGAGAAATGCAGACATTTGTATTTAAATATATGATAGGAATATGAAATGTCATGAACTAATACATTTTCCTAAAGTTGTAATTGAACTCATGACACTATGCAAAAACACCAGGCTACAAAGAAGTAAGTATCTCAACATGCCATGCAGGAACTCTTACTTTATTATGTCTAGCAGCCTAAGAACTGTTACATTAACTGTTCTTCAGTACTACCTTTAGTCTTCCCAAAGCACTACAGAGTTAAGCACATTTTATTTTATTTTATTTTTATTTTACATTTGTTGACCGGGCTAGTCTGGCTGGATACATGTCCATTTTCAGCAGAGGCCCGAGGAGAAAAGCTCCACTATATACTAGTAACTTACAATAAACAAAAAATATGAAAAACATATAAGCAAAAAAAGGAACATTTTCATGTAGTAGAGTAACAATGCAGAGGCAGTTTAACAAGAACTAAACAGTAGTGAGGAATTGTAATTCCATAACAATTGCAATAGTAGGACTGCTAAAAAATGAGGAGGAGAGAAGAACAATAACAGATAAAGAGTCTATAAGTATTTACACTAATAACAAATTAGGATAAAACATGTAGTGCCGGGGCACTAGTTCTAGGATAGAGATTTGCACAGAAGTGGCTAAGTAAACGGGGAGATGAAACAGGTTGCAGTGATATATTAAGTATAAGAAAAAAGATAGTATAGGAAAAATTAATGAGCAGGTGGGATGCTAGGTACACTACGCTGGAGTGATAGAAGTAGTGATAGTGACACGGACTGTAGAGAGGGATTGTTTGGTGAGCTCAGTCAGGATTAGAGCAGGGACATAACCAGTGGGATTGGAAATAGTTTCTTAGTTTTTTTTTGAAAAGGTGTAATGAGCCTAAAGAGGTCAGTTCTATGGGAAGTTTATTCCAGTATGAGCCAACAGCATTAGCAAATAAGGAGTCACCTGCTTTATTATGAGATTTGAGAGTAGCTACTAGAAGTTTGCTGGCTGAGCGAAGGGAAGTAAGATTTTTGTATGGGGCAATGAGGTTATTTAGTATGGGATGACCACTAGGGAAATTAAAATAAGAATTAGAGAACATTTATATGCCATCAAATCTAAAGATGAAAAAAATGCTTTATTTAAACATTCATTAAATTGTTCATCTTTTAGTAAATTTCTTTTCTCTATACTTGAGGTGGGCCAGAAGGATATGAGAGATGGGGATTTTAAAAATTATCTTTTGCAAAGGGAGGTATATTGGCAAATAAAATTAAAATCTGATACATTCCCAGGTCTCAATGAGACCATTAATATTAAGTGTTTTTTAAAACAACGTAAATTAAATATTAACAAAGAAGGGAATTTAGTTTATTCTCATTTTTAGTTGTTATAGTACTAGTTTTTGTTTATATGTTTTTTAACATATATTTATTTAAATATAGATATATTTATATTTTTTATAAAGTTATTTTTAGTTTTGTCAGTTTAAATATTTGCTGATTACTTAATTGTTTGATTAAGCACATGGTCAGTTGTTGGTATTTAAGTGGATTTTTTAACTTGTGTACCTATTCTGATGAAGTATTGTACGAAAGCGGATAATAAACCTGTATACGCTATTTGCTGTCTTTGCCGTTTTTGCTGGTGTGTCATTAGCCTCCCGTGGATATTTGGTTTTCTTGGTTTGAGCTTTATTTTGTGTATTAGAGGGGTAATGGAGAATTTTATAAATGATGACTAATTGATGTAGGAGAATTAGATTTTGAAGTTCAAGCCAGTTAAGGTTTTTGAGATTAAGACAATGGTGAGTACGGAATGGGGAACCTGTAGCAAACCTGGCAATACTATGGTAGGCTGTAGCAAGTTTCTGAAGGTTAGCTTTTGAAATGTTGATGAATGAGGGAGAGGCATACAATAGTGTAGAGATGAGATGAGTTTGGGCAAGAGACACTCTGGTGGTTGCAGTAAGAAAGGGCTTAAGTCTATAGAGGGCACCTATCTTTTTATTAACAGCCTTGATGGTTAGATCAATGTGACAGTCAAAGTTTAGTTGATTGTCTATTGTAACGCCTAGTAGTTTAGTGGAACAATCAGGTTTAATAATAGTGCCATTGCCTGACACAATGGAAAAGGAGATAGGGGCAGATTTAAGAGTTGGGGTGAAAAGTAATAATTTGGTTTTTTTGGGATTAAGGAGGAGACAGATTTGTTGGAACCATTTTTCCGCTGCTGAAAAGACATTTTGGGTGGAAGAGTGAAGTTCTTCTGGAGATAAAGAAGAACAGATGAGAGTAGAATCATCAGCATACTGAATACAAGTGGATGTCGGTAGTGAGGTAGACAGGTTATTTATAAATATGGAGAAGAGGAGGGGCCCTAAGATGGATCCTTGAGGGACACCGATAGTGACTGGGAGCTGAGAGGATAAATGGCTGTCCCAGAGGACTGCTTGTTTTCTATCTTTCAAATAAGAGTCAAACCACTGTATGGCCAAAGAGTCCAGAGAGAGAGATTTCAAAGTTTCCAGGAGAAGTTGATGGTTGACCATATCAAAGGCTTTTGAGAGGTCCAGGAATAAGGCAGAGGAGAAAAGGTTATTATTGCGATTTTTGTTGATGATGTCTGTGAAGGAGAGAAGGGCAGTGGAAGTACTATGATAGGGCCTAAAACCATGTTGGGAGTCTACGAGTAGGCTGTTTTGCAAGAGATGTTGTAAGAGTTGATGGTGTATACAACGTTCCATAATTTTAGATAGTGGAGATAGTAAGGCTATAGGCCGGAAATTAGAAAGTTCATTAGTGTTACCTCCTTTATGCAGTGGAATGATATGGGAGACTTTCCAGCAGGATGGAATAGTAGATTCGGTTATTGTTCTGTTAATTAAGATGGAGACTGGGTAAGCTAGTTCTGCTGCTGCTAGTTGCAGATATTCAGCTGGTAGTTTGTCGGCTGAAGGGGTGCATGGTTTGAGTTTAGAGAGTAACTTACGTATGTGGGTTGTGGAGACTGTACTAAATTTGAGAGTGGGGGTGTTATTTTGAGGAGAGGTCTTTTGAAGGGAAGGGATGGGAGTCATTGTGTTTGCAAGAGGTGATAGTTTCAGAGAAGAAGTTGTTGAAAGTATTGGCTATTATATTGGGTGGGGTCTGAGCTAAGATAGCTGGTGTAGGTGTTTTGGTATTCCCTGGATGGAGCAGTTTATTGATTCCTGACCAGAATTTTTGGGGTTGTGATTTTGGTTTTGTTGATATTGAAGGTAATAATTTTTTTTATCAAGATAGGTGAGTTTTTTTGAAGTATTTCTGAGGTGTTTGAAGTTTTGATGGTCAGTTGGGTCTTTAGTGGTTCTCCATTTTGTCCATAGTTTATTCCTAGCTAGCATTGTTTGTTTGGTCTGTTTGGAAAGCCAAGGGGCTTTGGATCCTATTCTAATTAAGCGAGAGGGCGTGATGTTGGAGAATTTGTAGGAATGTGTTATTGAAATGGGCAACTGCTTCCTCGAGTGGGAGGTGTTTTAGAGCTGACCAGTTACATTCTTTGAGTTCATTAAGGAAAGTAGGCAGGTTAAAGTTTCTTTTGTTACGTACAGTACGATAAGTAGGCTGTTTGAGATTGTTCTTTTTTTGTTTAGTGATGTAGGTGAGGAGATGGTCGCTGATATTGTCTGGGAGTATTCCGCTTTCATATGAGAGCGGATTGTTGTTGATCAATATCCAGTCCAGGATGGCTTGTTTATTGGTTGATTTGTGAATTCTAGTGGGGGAGTTTATGGTTTGTTGAAAGTTGAAGAGATTAAGGTGAAAGGTAGGTTTGGGAGAGATGCAGGAGTTCCAATCAATATTAAAGTCTCCTAAGATTATGGTTTCTTGAGGAAAGGTACAGGAGACCCAGCTAAGAATATTTTCAAGTGTGTTTAAGTTATTGCCTGGTGGGATATAGGAACATATTATATAAATGGCTTTGCTCTTATTTACTTGGAGTTTGCTACAGAGTATTTCAGCATTGGCTGGGGAGGGAGGCAGGGAGTCAATTAAGGCCACTTGTAGTTGGGATTTGTATAGTAAGGCCACTCCCCCACCCTTTTTGTTAAGACGATCTTGCCTTAAAGTGCTATAACCAGGAGGAGTAATTTCGTTGTCTTTGGTCCCTGGTTTGAGCCATGTTTCAGTGAGACAGAGGATATCAAATGCATAGAGGTCAATTAAAGCATGGAGTTGTGTGATTTTATTGTTGATACTACGAATATTTAGGTGTGCTATAGAAAGGGAGTTAGAAGAGAAAGGTGAACTGAAGTTGTTAGCAGTTTGGTTAGAAAGGGTGAGGTTGAGAGGATTGTTGGGGCCAGGGTTGGGGTGGATGTCCCCGTGTAACAGTAAAAGTGTTTGTGAGATTGGAAATATTTTAGAGTTTTTGGAGGGCATTAGATAAAATTTTCTAGTGGTTTGAAACCTGTTATGGTGTAATTTGTGAAAGAGAGGGAAGGTAGGGACAGTATGATAGGATATTAGTACAGGTTTGTTCTGCTAGAGGAAGGATAGAGGTTGTGTGTTTAGTTAAAGTAGGAGACCTGCTAAGTGTAGAATACTCGTAGGAAGTTAGAATATAGTTTAAAAGAAGGATGTTGAGGAGTAGCAGAAGATAAAGAAGTTTAAGGCTTAAAGGCATATTTTTAGTGAGGTGAGGTTAGCAAGGTTGGAAATTGGAGGAGTAGGATGGTGGAGAGTGGGTTGTGGCAATTAGATAGGAGTATGGAGAGTGGGGTGTGGCAATAAGATAGGAGTAAAGAGTTAGCAGGTGTGAGTGAGGCAGGAAATGAGATAGGATGTGAGTGAATTGGAGGTGTGGCAGAGGAAGTATAAGGGTAGGGACCCAGGGGGTGGGTGGGATATGGGGGTAGGGAGGGGAGCGGAGTGAGCCCGCAGGGCGAATGGAGCGGGAAGAACCAGAGAGGGGACCAGTGGCAGTAAAACAATCAGAGAAGGAGAGAGAAGCACTGTGTCCTGCAGGGTAAGAGTGAAATTATAGGGTAAAGTATAGGGAGGACTATGGTGGGTTTGGGGTGATAATATAATTGTATGGTAGCTAAGTGAGTTAGCAGTGTTGGGTGCAGTATATTAATATAGAGGGGTTAAGACTAGGGGATAACAAGGGGCAAAGTTGTACTGTGTGGATAAGGTAAATAATTAGTTTTTCTAATCGATGGGGTGCCACCTAGTGGCCGTGTCCAGGAATAGCAAGAGACAGAGCAAGCAGAGAGCTCACCAAAGTGTTGTGTCAAGGTAGAGGAGAGAGTAGCCTCAAGGCCAGAGATGAAGAAGGAGAGTAAGAGAGGATCACTTAACTGCTACTAGAGGGGGGGTAGGCTGCTGGTTAACTTGGGAGGGAAGTCAAATCACCTGGAGAGTAAAGATTAAAAAATACAAAAGTTTATGCAAAAGTACCCTGATCACTGTGGATTATATTGAAATCCTCAGTTTTTGCAATAAGATATTAAACAGTGTTCACTGTCAGTCAGCATTGTTGCACTATGCCAAAACACTGCACAAATGCCGAGGACATAAAGAGAAGCCTTTTCTATTGGCCAATTTTTGCCATAAGTGTTGTGTGTAAATCTGTTTTTTGACTAAACTAACAATGTGAAAAAGTGGTGGATAGGATAGTGGTGCAAACATGATTGTCAAGCAAAGGGTAGGACACAGGGGAAAGAATACAGTAATTTGCAGGAAGGTCATGCACCATAGCAATCCACTTCTTCACAACAAAAAACATACAATTGTACACACAATTTCTTGACTTTGCAGAGTCACCACACCTGTGATGGGTGACAACAACAGAATAATATTTTGGGTGAATTGGGCCAAATCAATTGTGTCAAGATGACACATAGGTGAAATGGAGCTATGGAAGGAGTGTAATTTTTGTTTTGTAGGAAAGGTGCTCATTTTTTATTATTTTTTTTGGGGGGGGTAGGTTAGGAAGCATGTGCAGACATACAGGACATACAATACAGACAGGGACAGTGATGGAGGCAAAAGGATGGGGGAAACCAAGACTGGGGATAGGTAGGGGACATTGGACATGCACCCATGTCCAGTTTGAGAACAGGGAGAATCCAGTCCTCACCCTTAGAACTGTCATCAATGTCTCCTGCAGCAGCTTTCTGGATAAATGCTGAATGTGGCATCATCTTTGCAATGCTACACAGAACCTTTTTATGTCAGTATAAGTAGTACAGTACTATTTACTAATTTGTCATGCACACATAGTAAATTTGTAGTGGAAAGTGCTTTTGTAAACAACAAAACACTATAAAGTAAAGTGTTTTGCTACTTTGTTTCAAAAGTTACACTTACCGGTAATCTTATTGGATTACTGGGATAACATGATTTGGTAATGCCAGTATTTAAAACATTTTTAAATGTAGTTTGTTACATCTGAAGAAGTCTATGTATTTATAAGACGAAAAGCGCTTTATGTATACTATGTCTTGATTCAGCATTAAATCGATAGAGTGAACTACTGTGTCCTGCTTTCTTCAACATTGGGATTATTCGAGTGTATTCAACAGTTTGTTTGTTTTGTTTCTACTTTGAAATTTCACTGTTATGATATATCAAAACCTTAGTTTCTCCATTATGGATAGGAAATATGCATTCTAATTTAATAATTGCAATTTCCATAATTCCATAATTTAAATTTTCCTGACATATTATTGCTGTTAATATGTTATCAACACTTATCCAGTGATAACAAGTAATTGCTGCTTCCGGGTACTGAACCCACACAGAGTTAAGTTTGTGTTCTCATTGCCTGATGCAAGCAGCAAGAATTATTGTGGAAGGCATACTTGCATGAGATGAAGGTTGAAGTATGCCTGCTCAATATGCTAGTGTTTGGGGGAATGAAAATAAATTTCTGGCTTGCATTTGGACCTGAGTCATACTTAGCTTGTGCCTCCCTGAGGTGAGTTAATCTCTCCTGGTATGGCTCACAGTTTGCATTTATTTTCACTGCAGTTGTATAGTAAAAAAGAAATGAAATACATATGAAAGCAGAATGAGTACCTGCCATATGCCATATCATAGACAGGTGATGAGTCAGTATACTTACACCACTAAGAGGTGTTCACAGTCCTAAATTCAGCCACCATTGGTTTAGGATGTCCTGCCTGTGCTTCTTACGGTCACTATAGTGGTGATGACATTATTCCCAGTGTGTGGAATGCCTGTTGCATTGGAGACAAGCTTTGTTAAGCTATTCCAAGACTCACCTTATACTGAGACCCCTGTATAATCCACATGCAGCAGCCTATGGCTGTAGCACTTCATGAGAAATGCCACAAATATCCTGGACTCCCCAACACCCAATGTTTGTGCTCTAAATTTAGCACCATTCTCATCCTTGCCAGCCATGTCTGCAAAAGTCAAGCTAACAAAATATGTCTGAATTGGCACACAGTTCAGATCTCATGGGTAATTAGCTGTGCACAGAGACACACAGCCTTGCCAAATGCATTTGCACAATTGAAATAAGATGACCCTTGGCAGAAACATTGGTATTTCATACATCACATAGCAGTAGAGGTGTGAAACACGACATTGACTTTTGCCATGTGTGAGGCTCAACCTACTCACACAGGTTCCAACTTTTAATAATGGAATACTTAATGTTATGGCCTTTACTCCTTACAGTTTAGAAGTATAAAGAGGATTAACTGTGACTAAGATGCCCGTGCACTAGCCCAGCAATCAAGGAGCCTCAATCCTCACCACTAACACCAGTGAGAGGCGTCCACATTGGGAAGGATAACAAATGCACACACAGTAAAGTACAATTTTCCTTAAGAGCACACAGAGATCACAGTCAGTCTGGAACTGGTTTCTCCATTTCTCTCCAGGTCCCCAAACTACTGGCACAGCTATAGGGTACAGATCTCAGCCTAGTGGTCAAGCTAAAACCTCCAGCACCCTCTCTGTCCAACCAGTGCTTCATGTCCCTGCCCAAGTAGCTGACACACACACACACACACACACACACACACACACACACACACACACACACACACACACACACACACACACACACACACACACACACACTTTAAGATAAGAGTTATATACAAACACACAGACACTCCTGGGGAAGGCTGGCACAGGTTCTCCAGCTATGCCCCTTCCTGCCAGGCTATAAGGTAGTAATCACCATCACCAACCACTTATATCAGCTACTAATAAGGCCCTTATCAACGGGTGCCCAATTATTACTGTGCAATATTATTATCCAAATGGTAAGTGTGACAAACAGCAAGGCTTATTTGAAGTGGCTTGGACAGTATCACTATATACATGCAATTCACTCTAGCGTTTAAATTATCTCTACATAAAATAGCCACAGTTGAAAGGTTTAAAAATATTTTAGTAAATAATAAGATCACAAGACAATACTTCTTACTACACAGTGCTAGTCAAGAGTTCAGAGATCACAGAGAAATCCTTAAAATAATACAGTAGAAAAGTTCTTACATCAGTACAGAAAACAACTAGTCTAATTTTCCTATTTCCTAGCTATATCTAAGAGCAATCACAATTCTAAAATAAACTTACATATAGAGCAAAACAGTGCTGGTGATGTTGGATGTTCTGAAGACAAATGCAAAATGCCCAAAGTCTCTCTGTCCTTAAATTGATAACACAGTACTACTGACTCATTTCAGATTACATCATTTTTCCTCTGGTTCGAAGGTGAATAAAAACTCAGAGTTTAGCAGCCCTTTTGATCTTGCACCTGGTCAGGAAGTTACAGCAACAAAAGGCATTATACATTCAAATTCTATTAATTAATTCTGGTCTCAAAACAATAACAAGAATTCCTTCATCTAGACATCTCAGCTCTGAGTTTTGAGATCAAACAATTATACAATGCTTGACTTATCAGCTTTCCTCCAGCAATGTGGTTACACTTTTGAAGTTCAACATTTAACAAAGAGAACAAGCATGTGGCTTACATTAATATTTACAAATGACAGAATTATCTACAAAATCCTATCTAGCTAGGCTGGGAGCCTCCACATATCTTCACAGAGACATAGTTTGATGTTAGAGATTACACAATGTTAAAATAATGTTGTACCACTTTGGAATCAAACTATGATAAATTTAGCTCCGACTTTACTCCTCTCTCCCCCTTAATCTTCCCCTCAGGAATTATCAGCAAATATTGCTCCCCCTACTATCACTAGGGAACATGTCCTTAATGTTCTCTCTACGACCAAGAACACTGCATCAATGGGCCCAGACAATATCCCAGGATGCTTTCTAAATAGCATGAAACATGACATGTCAGGGCCATTGGAATTATCATTTAACTGTAGCCTCCAATCAGGCTTCATGCCTCATGAATGGGGAAAGGCAACAGTCATCCCTCTGCACAAAGGTGGGCCATCTACAGACCCTGGAAATGACAGACCCATAAGTCTCACTAGTCATATATGTAAAACCATGGAAATAATTATCATGGAGATGATCAATAGAGATATAGTAAACCTTCAGACACTGGACCCAACCCAGTTTGGGTTCTTCAAGGGGAGATCATGTCTACTTAACCTGGTGGACTTCTTTGAGAAGGTCACTAAAGCAATGGATGAGGGCAAAATCGTTCACATGGCCTACGTTGACCAGGCCAAGGCATTTGACACAATACCCCACTCAGGCATTGTTGACAAACTCAACAGATTAGGTACAAACCCGTATGTCACCTGGTGGATGGCCAACTATCTCACAGACAGGACCCAGGAAGTTATAAAGTTATAAAGAGGCCAGTCACAAGTGGAGTCTATCAAGGATCAGTCCTTGGACCGCTTCTTTTTAGCATTTACTTCTCAGAAGTCAAGGCCAATGTCAGTGGTCTCTGGATGACTAAATATGCAGATGACTGCAAATTAGGAGCTGTCACTGAATCTCACACTGACACAAATGTTCTCAAGGAGGGGCTGACACTGACAAACAACTGGTGCCAAAGCCATGGACTAAAACTAAATGCCAAGAAAAACATAATAGTATTCTTTGGGAAGTCATCCATCCCTGGTAACTACCATATTAACAACACACCCCTTTGAGTTGACCTAGTAGTCAGGGACTTATGGACACATATAGATAGTAATCTAGCCTTTGATCATCACGTGTCTACAGTGGTGAGGAAATCATTCTATGTTGCGCAACTTATAAACAAAGGTATGGCATCTAAGTCCAGGGAAGTCATTGTTCCACTGTATTCGGCATTCACCCGACCTATCATTGAGTACAATGCCTTATTATTTGTTATGTACCTAAGCAGGTATAGCCAACAATTGAAACATCCACAGAGGTTCCTCACTAAAAGAATACGGGGTGCAAGTAATATGTCCTATGCAGACCACCTCAAGGCCCTATCCCTGTATTCTATCTCCTATAGGCTTTTGAGGGGAGATCTATGCCTGACATCCAGGGCATTGTCAGACCCCACTCTGATAGACTCCTACATATCCACAAAATACACAGCACCAGAACTGCCCATTCTAAAGACTTACACCTTGCCTGTGATATAAATAGGACCTGCTGGAGAGATAGGTATGTATCCAGAGTCTACACTGTCTATGGAACAGGCTCCCCATCCATGTAAAGCAGAGTTCCTCCCTAAACCAATTCAAATGCAACTTGGACAGTTGGATGAGAAACCGGAAATTCATCCCTGGTTTGGCACCTATGTCTCTAATGGACACATGTAACCTGTAAATGGTTCATCTCCCAGGCCCATGCTTATGTTTATCAAGGGTATCATAACTTGTCAGCGATTTGGGATCCATGGCTAGGCTTAAAAAGGTCCAAGCTTTCTGTGTTGGAGGGAAGCCTTCTAGCTTATCAGTGGGAGTGGTAAGCACTAGGTAACCTATCTACCACATAAGGAGTGGTTCTGGCCCAGAAATTGTAGTTATTGGCCGTTTGGGCAGTTTTTCCATCTCTCTCAACTTTCTGATTTAAAAGCCCAAATTTGCACTTGTTTCCCCCCTTTCCTGTAACTAGTTTAGTCCAGATACAGATTCTTACTTTTAGCACTTGAATTTGCTTATTCGTGATCAGCACTTGTTCAGAACTTGTAAGCACTAAATAACCTACTGATTACTACAGCACTCAACCTTCCTCATTACCTAGAGGAAAACAGTTTCGGTACTTACTTTCCTCACTTGCTTAGAGAAAAACAGCTCTTGTACTCACTTTCCTCACTTATCTAGAGGGAAAATAGCTTTTTTATTCAGGCATGTCCAAGGGTCAGCTACCAGTGTTCTCTCCTGTCTATCTGATGAATCTGGGCATCTTGGGGCAATGTAGAAATTGCCTCATGTACACAGACAACCTTCTTCTCCTACCACCCAAGACTACAACCTGTAAGAGATGCACTTATGTAGCCAAACCGGAGGTAAAGCTCTCTCCAATCAAGACTGAACTTGACAGTCAAGAGGAGAAGGTAAACACTTGCACCACACCACACTCATCATATAATCTCACTAAATCTATACCACCAAAATTCACACACCGAAACACAAAAACATTCGCGGAGGCTCTCAATAATAATCTGCTCAAGCAACAGAGACCTCCAAAGCAGAAATGCAAGAAACCCCCACCCCCCCAACACAACCCAAATGACACATAGCCCGCAGACTCAGTGTGCCACTCAACCACAGCCAATAAGGCAAAACAACTTACCCAACACACTAGTCATAGGCAACTCTATAGTCAAGTATACTGATGTCCCACTCACCAGGCTAAACAAGGAGAAGGTTACTGTCAGCTGCCTGTTGGGTGCCAGGATCCGCCACATAACCCACACACTCAGGTCACACCACAACAAGTACAAATATGACTCTGTCATTGTCTGTGTTGGTGTGAATGACCTGAGATGTACCTCCCTGGACTACATGAAAAGAGACATGGAAGAGTGATCCAATCTTGTAGCCCAGGAAGGTATGACCCTAGCCCTGAGTAACATTCTGCCATCACCCAGAATGATGCCTCAGTACAAGGACAAAATGATCAACTTCAACAATTGGCTAAGCTTCTGGTGCCATTCTAAAGGGATCCAGTATCTGTCTGCCTGGGATGACATGGTCGACAGACAACAATGCTTTGCCAGAGATGGCCTGCATCTGTCACCCCTGGGATTCCGGATACTGGCTTGCCACCCCTATAGTGCCTTTTTTAGGCAAGGTTCAAATGACAAATTTACCACCATAACAGGAACAGGCAAGCAAAAACTGAGGGTGATGCTACTCAATGCTAGAAGTCTAAATCTCAAAATGCACTCACTCGAGGCACTCCTTAAAATGGAGAACATCGATATCTGTGCAGTGACTGAGACATGGTTCAAGGCTCCAGAGAGCACCCCTGAACTACCAGGCTATAACTCATACCACACTTTTCTACCTTGTAACCTGGACCAGAACACCAAAGGCGGAGGTGTGTCCATATTCATTAAGGATATCCACACCTCCAGGCTAGTTGCTCAGCAAAATGCAGCCAAGGTTATCCAAGTGCAACTTACTCTGGGCAATACTGCAATCCAAATTGTAGCTTGCTACAGATCACCCACCATACCCCAGGATTCCCACTCCTCTTTTCTTGATGTATTGGAAAATATTAGGCTTCAACCAAACACCCTAATAATGGACGATTTCAACTACCCCACCATTAACTTGAAAAACTACTCATGTACCAACTCCTTCGATCAGTGCTTTCTGGAATTTATAAACTCCAATGCCCTGGATCAACTTATCCACACCCCCACCAGGGGCAACAATATCCTAGATCTAGTCATTACCAATATGAGTGGCCGGTGTTCCACACCTGAAGTCAACGCCTCATTGGTCTGATCCGACCATAAGCTAATTACCCTAGATATCCACATCCTGCCTCCACCCCCCATTAAGGAAACCATGGTAAAAAATTTCTCCAAAGCCAACTTCATGCTTCTTAAGACAGAAGTGGTGAATTTCATGACACCCATGCAGATTGACAATACAGTTACGACTACTGAATCCTACATAATTGCATTTTATAAGCACTTACATGAGTACATGGATCGTACTATCCCAAACAGAACCAAGATGCTATCCTCCAAAAAAAAGAAGCCAATCTGGTGGTCCCCTGCCATAAACAAACTGTACAACAGAAGGAAGAAACTCTTGCAAAAGAGAGTAAAATCCCACGAGTGGAGGAGCTCCCTGGTCAGCCTCAGTAAGAAGCTGCGATCCCTGATAAAATCCTCCAAAGCTAGTTACGAAAACAAAATTGCCACTGATTCTAAAGACAACCACAAAGCATTCTATAGCTATGTCAAGAAGCTCAATGGCAACACTCAGATCTGCTCTGAGTTACAGCATAATGGCACTAACTATACAGACCCAACTGATATTGCCAGCATCCTGGCAGATAGGTTCAGTGCTAACTTTACCCCCCCTCTCACCCCCCAAAGAGCCCATCTCTATACCAGAAGAATGCAAAGTTCCTGTAATCATGGCTGCACACGTAAAAACCACACTCTCCAAAGCCAAGAACACAGCATCAATGGGACCAGACAACATCCCAGGCTGCATTCTACATGAACTACAGAACGAACTGGCACCCCACCTAAGTACCATGGTCAATCAAGCCTCACCTCAGGCTTTGTGCCTGCTGAATGGCGCACAACAACGGTTATCCCACTCCACAAGGGGGAGCCACCATGGACCCCGGGAACTACCGCCCCATTAGCCTGACGAGCCTGGTCTGCAAGGCCATGGAACTTATAAACAAAGACATTGGTAATCTCCAAACTCTGGATCCCACCCAGTTCGGGTTTGTAAAAGGCAGATCATGTCTCCTAAACCTGGTAGACTTCTTTGAAGCAGTCACCAAAAGTGTAGACAAGGGTAAGGTGGTTCACACAGCCTATCTAGATCTTGCCAAGGCTTTTGACACCATCCCCCTCTCTGGAATTATAGATAAACTCACTAAACTAGGTATAAATCCCTATGTTACAAGATGGGTTACCAACTGGCTCACTGACAGAACCCAGACTGTGAAAGTAGCAGACTCCAAATCCGACTTCAGAGCAGTGACAAGTGGAGTACCACAGGGTTCAGTCCTGGGTCCTCTCCTGTTTGTTATCTACTTCTCTGAAGTACAGGCTAACACAGAAGGTCTTTGGCTAATGAAGTTCGCAGATGACTGCAAACTAGGAGCCATAATCGAAACTCCTAACGATGTGGACATCCTACAAAAGGGCGTCACTGAAACAGATGCATGGTGTCAAAGCCATGGCCTCAAGCTCAATGCCAAAAAGTGCATTGTCATCCCCTTTGGTAAAAACTCTGTACCCATGAACTACAACATAGGCGGTAGTATACTTAACACCGAAAGTGTGATAAGAGACCTTGGGACACAGGTGGACAGTAGCCTCTCCTTTGATAATCACATTGCCACAGTAGTCAGGAAATCTTTCTACGTGACACACCTCATCACAAAAGGTTTCTCATCCAGAAAAAAAGAGGTCATTGTTCCCCTCTACTTATCACTCATTAGACCCATTATAGAGTACAACACCTCTTTAGGTATGTACCTCACAAGACATCTACAACAACTGGAAAGGTCGCAGAATTACCTCACAAAGAGGATTACCGGCCTCAAACAGATGCCCTACGCAGACCGTCTCAAAAAACTCCAGCTTTACTCCGTTGCATATCGCCTACTCAGAGGTGATCTCTGCCTAACATACAAAGCTATGTCAAACCCAGAGCTGTTGGACATGCTCCACTTAAAGAAATCCCAATCCCTCCGAGCTACATGTTCTAGGGACCTAAACCTTGTCACCACAATAAACAGAACATGCCGGAGGGATAGATTCCTGACCCAGAGACTTCCCATACTCTGGAAAAAAACTACCTATCTATATCAAACAAAGCTCCTGATTAGCACTCTTCAAGAAAAATCTTAATGATTGGATGGGAAATAGGAAATTCACCCTGGGGATCACCTCTGCGGCTCTGCTCGACAGTGGCACAGGAAAATAATTTTCTTGGGTGGCAGAAGCCAGGGTACCTTTTTGGCTGGGCTTGTATAGGCCCCAGGGCCGATAGCCTAGTACCTACCTATGAACCTATGAACCTATGGTCATTAGGCTAGTAAACGCCTATCAAGCTATGTGATAATTGAATGTTAGCTTATCAAATGACATTGCCATAGGAAAGCTACCTTTCAAGCATGGAAATTAGAAATTAGAATCATACTAATTTGAAAATGAGTGGAGATATACTTCAGAGAGGTCTGTATGTGTGTGTGTGTGTGTGTGTGTGTGTGTGTGTGTGTGTGTGTGTGTGTGTGTGTGTGTGTGTGTGTGTGTGTGTGTGTGTGTGTGTGTGTGTGTGTGTGTGTGTGTGTATGATTTTAATTAGTCCTGGGATTGCATTCCTATGTAAAAGTCATTAATTATGTTTGCAGCTTTCTTTCTGGTGGATGCAGTTGAATGACCTGAGTAATGCAGGTTGGGGTATGTTACATATATACTTCACAAGACATAACTGTCTTAAAAATGTAGTTTGGATATGTGATGTCATGATGATTATACCAAAAATATTGTGCCCATCATTCATTCGCAAGTGAGTTTTATATTAAACGTCATCATTGTCACAAGACATTAGATATATATTAGCTTGAGGTTATTTGTGAATCATTAATGATGTATGCTATATAGAAAAGATTACTGATGTAAGCATTAGTGATAAATTGGTTGCAAGAAACATGTTTAATAGAATCATAATTATTTACTGTTGTAGTCCTAATAATGTCTCATTTGGGCTTCTTTCACTCATTGCAAAGACATATTTTAGCTGGTTTTAAACCCTTAATCAGCTGTGTTCTTTAAACTCATGGCACTTACATCTTATGCTACAGAGATAGGTACATGACAGGTAGAATTTCTCCACTCAGTACTGTCTAGAGTGCTGAAGAAAGCGCAACATTGTTAGGCATGATTGTACTACACAAGGCAGCCTAAACTAAAATTTTCACTCTTTCCCTTAGGTAGTGAACACTGTGTGCTTGTTGCCAAGTGGAGAGCAAATGCCAATTAAAATGGCAAAAAAAAAAATAGAATTATATGTTGTGAGTAACTGCAGTAAATGCTTCATGTGCCTTATTTCTCCAGTTCACTTTAGTTACACCTTATACCACAGGCATTGGACATCTTTCAGGTGCATTCTCTGCAGTAAGTACTACCCATGTTGTGGAGGGCTATGCAATGATGCCAGGCATTTTTGCTCTACATAAGGCAGCCTAAACTAAAATTTTCACTTTTCCTTAGGCAGTGAACCATTTGTGTGCTGCCGAATATACAACAAATGGAAAAGACATGACAAAAAATACAGATGACAGAGAAAAAACTGACAGCAAATTAAATGCAATCAATGGGTACATGCAGTAATGACCAGATCAAGAAGTGCATTCAAGTGACACATTCATCCTTCTCACTTGTCACTGCAAAATCAGGAATGTTCTTTGTGGAACACATTATCAGATTTCTAGTTAATGACAAATAATGTGAAGTGGACAGACAAAAGCTCATATTTTGTAACTGACAAAAGTTGATTTTGAAACAACATAATAGTGCTACAAAATGTGATTAAACATGTATTCAGACCACACTGTCGAAAAATTATCAGTGAAGTGGATTTAAATAATGCATCGACTGCACTTTTTCTCTGAGCTCACTCTAGCTACACCTTGTGCCACAGAGAAAGTTACCTAACAGGTGTATTGTACATTTGGTCCAGTCACATCAAAGGTGCAACAGAAACAAGTTATGAAGGTTGTCCTTTCTCATTTCACAATAAATATGTGGATGAGTGGGATATTGCAAACAGGATACCCATGTACACACAATAATAAACAAAGACTGCAAACACTGCAGGTGTATTCCTTTCTTTCTGTAGGGCACTCTGTTACCATATCTACGCCATTCTATCTCTGTTTTATTACATATGTTATCTTTATCAATGTTTAAAATATTCCCTAGAATATGAACAACATTTTTTACTAAGGGACAGTAACTGTGGTCATTAAAGCCAGCATTTAAATGCTAGGAATGTTAATATACTAAATCACTCAATGTACTTAAAAACTTTTTGGTAAGTCTCTTCTCACTTGCACACTCTCAGTAAATGTAGATCAGCGAGGGGATACTGTGAAACCCTGATTTTTCCTGCAGTCAGAGTAATCATAGACACCTGCAAGCCATTAGCAGGTACACTTCTCAATGCTCATCCTTGACTTGCTAAGACACGTGCATGCAATCATGTACGTTCTTACTCCATGTTTACATTCCCTACATTTAGTGCAGATTGTGATATTCAGGAATGCTAATGATTTAACACCTCATTTGCATACTCATAGTGCTGAGAGGGCTGAATCTGCAATGTATAAAGGTAACTGTGTCACTAATGCTCTTGTATCATTAGTCTCATGTATCATATATCATGTAGTCTATTTTGATCCAGAAAACTCAATACTGCTTAGAAAACAGAACTTTTGGAAAATTATTTTCTACACTGATTTATTGTCAAGATATGTTACTATTTCTTACATAATGCTTTTAATTTAACATTAAAGGTTGAATTGCACTGACACATGAAGAGCATTTTTTTATTTTAATTGTTTTTTCTTTACCACATTATTTTGGCATAGCCATGTCTGCATTACAAAAATTATGCTATGGAATGCTACATGACATATTTTTTAGTCTGTATTTAATTTGATGTTTGTACAATTATTGCAGATGAGTGTATTCTAACATTATAGGAAGGTCTAGCATTTTCACTTGTGTTAGCAGAAAGGGAAAAAAATTGTACTGTTTGTGGATTTCTACCTGACTGTACTCCACAGCAGTGGAGATGGTGATTATAGTAGTTTTGTCTTACATTTCTAATGGTATGTTTTTAATTGTTATTGTTAATGTTGTAATGTATTACATGGTTAAAAATGTTATCTGCATTACAGAATTGTTATAGATTATTGCTGATATTTGATTTAGAAAAATGCATTTTTGGTGGGTTCAGGCTGTCCTAACTTGTGTATAGTCATAGGGAGCACTAACTTTTAAACTGTTATGTGCATGTTGGATGGATGTAGTCACATATAACTGAACTCACAGCCACCCTATCTGTGTGTTATATATGTAATTATGTATGCCTGTCTTCTGTTTCATCTCATACAGGGATATGACATCCATGCAGAAATGTGTACCCTGCAATTCACCATTCTCTGATTCATTATCCAGGCATTACATCACCATGGAGCTTATCTGTTAGAGAGAGGTAGAAATGACCAGTCTGCTGGAGACAGCATCTGGCAGCAGGTAGTTGATGACATTAATGCTGTTGCAGAGCATGTGAGAACTTTCTCCCAGATACGACACCAAGCAAGTGACATTATAACCTCTGCCTGCTACAATTGACCAGGAACAGGTGGTTATGGTGGGGTGGTCTTGCTACAAAACTACCACTAAATGAAACAGAGGAGTTCCTATTCACTGTGAGAGATCAAGATAGCTCAGCAAAGGGTTCCCACAGAATCATTGATGTTGTTGGAGATGTGGATGACAGACCCAGTGTGTCACAAGCTGGCCTTCCAGATATGCAATATTTTTATATGTGTATAACTTAGATGTCTGAGCTATATATATATATATATATATATATATATATATATATATATATATATATATATATATCATACTTCTCAACCTTTTATTGTAAGATATCTGGACAAAGACTAAAATAATGGGGGGACAAATGTCCCCCCAAAAAATAGGGACAGATTTTAAATATTGTTCTTGTAAACTTAGAAAGTAGCTAGAATATTAGGGTTTGTGTTAGCATGCATTTCTAAAGGATATGAAGTATGAAACTCAAATGTATGTCATTATTTATTGACTTCAGTCTTCAGTGATTTTCCAGAAAACCACAAATTTTACAAGTACAAGCCCAAAACTGTGATAGAAAAATCTGGACAGTTGAGAGGTATATATATATATATATATATATATATATATATATATATATATATATATATATATATATATATATTTATGGAGAGAGAGAGATGAAATAAATTACCTGGACATTACCATTAGTAAAGATACAGAGAAAAAAGGGTTTAAAACAACTATTTTTAGAAAACCAACGTATTCTAATACCCTTTTACATTTTGACAGTTTTCACCCACTCCATCAGAAAAAATCCTTGGTAAAGGGACAAGGTGTCCGTCTAGTCAGGATGGTATCTGAATGGGAAGAATTTTTAAATCAGGTCCAGCTATTGAGAGGGATGCTTATACAAAGGGGTTACCCTGAAATATTTTTAGATGTGATTTTACAGGAAGTGGTTATAAAAAGAGAGAGAGGCCATTTTTTTCCCTTGCTTGGAAAGGTAGCTCTTTACAAACAGGGAGACCCAATTTAGGGACTGATGGTTTTAAAAAACCTGGGTATTTTTAGTTACAATAAGCAATTTGATGGCATTAGACAGATAATGTGCCATAACTGGAACTTATTTCATACTAGTCTAGATTTTATAGAAATTGTGGGATTGGCCCCCAAAAATATTTATAAAAAAGATATCACTTTTAAAAATATGTTAGGGAGAACTTGCAAGATTAGCACAGGGGTAGGTGGTACGTGTAAGTGTGGTTTTTGCCTACAATGTAGGTATATTATGGAAGGTACTGTGGTAAAAATACCTAATCATGGCAGGTATACATACAAAAAAAAGTATTCTTGTAGTACTATGTCAGTAGTATACCTTGCTCTTTGTGACTCATGTCCAAGCTTCTATATTGGGAAGACTATCAATGCCCTTAGAACTAGGGTTTATCAACATACTTACAATATTAAAAAACAAGATTCCAAAAATGCTTTGGCTGTACATGTCCTTAAAAATGAGGGGCATTGTTTTAAATTTACTATACTAGAGCAAGTAGTAATGGGGGACAGGGTTGGACCCTTAAATGATTTTTTAGAATTGGAAGAATTGAGACGGCAGATGAGAACTAATGCCACTGAACGACCAGGGCTTAATAGTAACATTTCTATAAGTCCTATTCTTAGTCTTAGCGCAGAAGGCTATTTATAAAATTACCTTAATATATAATAGTAATGATTTTAGACAGGCATTTTTCATACATTTTGTATTCATATATGCATACAATTAAAAGCTTTATATGTGTTGGTATGTTTTATGTTTTGTATATCTTGTACTATTGTGTTTTAAAACTCTTTATCTATAATGGGATGCATATTTGGTATAGAGTATCTATATATATATATATATTTGTTTGAATTTTCTTAGTGGCATATACCTTTTAGATGTTGTTGTGTCTTTCGGCTTTTCCCGGTTAGGGGTCGCCACAGCGGAACTCCGGTCCGCTAATGATTGGTAGTTGACTTTTACATGCCGAGTTACCAGCCCTGATGCGCAACCTTCAATGAAGGTACACCCATTCACGCATGTCTGCACACAGAAGACACTCTAGCTGAGAATCGAACCGGACAGCATCTTACTGTGAGGCAACAACGCTACTGCAGCACCACCACCACAGTTGGCATATACCTTTTAGATAATTATTAATATTAATGAAGTAGGATGGTATTTAAAGCTGGGTCGCTGTTTGTATATGCATATATATTCTGATGAAGTTTTTTACTTGAAAAAAAGGAAAGCACTTAGTAAACAACTTTTGGTGGCTCCTGGTGCACACCTTCTATTTTCTTTATATATATATATATATATATATATATATATATATATATATATATATATGTATATATATATATAGAGAGAGAGAGAGAGTGAAGCAGTGATAACTGTGATTCAGACTACAGTCCTAGAGAAATAATGGAGGGTGTTTTTTGGGGGTGGTGGACACCAACTGTTCACTACATTTTTGCATGAGAACATTTTTACTTTGCACTTGTGAAAGGAATTATTCTCGTTTTCTTGTTTCCTTTGCATTATGACACTTAGCAGACTTCTTTCCTTTCCATGCCTCACATTGCGGCAATTCTAGTTTGCAGGCTGCCACTCCACATGAACATGGTAAGCACACATTTGGTTATTGTTATTACTGTGTAAAAGGTAGATTCGGGTCTATATGAGAGAAAACGTTGCCTTGCCTTAGCATCTGTTAACGTTTAACATACCTTTCATGTAAGAAAAATATGTGATCAATTTTATTCTCTTTTTTTGTTTGTTGTGTTTATTGCTTGACCCTGAGAGTGGCACTGTGGAACTCCTTCCATCTGACGTTGGCATATCTTTTGCCTCTGATAATGATGGTGGTGATGAAGAGGCATAGTCTTGTGATGCAGGTCAGTCTGATGCTGAGGTTGTCCCACATCACCTGCCCATATATTGGACAAAGTCTGTATGCCTCTGCATACCCATGACACAGAAAAACCTTATACAGGACAGGTTGAGGGTGACACAGTTAATCAGGCAAGTGAGGTTACTCTAGTTGCAGAGATGGTTGCTTCTTCTGGTAGCCATTGTGAGGGCATGGTGTCAAACAGGATGGTTGTAGGGGTGCTTGGAGGAGGCCTGATGTCCACTCTTCTCCTGATGTTGATGTGTCATTATGCTTCACCAGATGTATGTGTAGGGCTGTAGTGGAGGTAAAGGCATGTTCCACCAGGGCCTCAGAGGAGATAGTGCGACTACTAAACATTGTGCATTCTGAAGTGAGTGACTCCCCGAGCTGTGTGTGCAACTCCTTGGACAGGATGAAAGACACACTAAATTGGGCAGTGCCTGTGATGGAAAGTCTGTTGGGGGAGGGTGAGCATCCACATGGCGTTAGCAGATGTGGCTGTATAAGTTTCCACTCCAGTAATGACACTATATCTACTGGTCTGTCAGTGATTTCAGTGTCCTTATCCAGACATGGTAGGCCACTGGGTCATGATTCTGGATGTAGCTGTGAAGAGACTTCATCCAGCAGATATCACTCACACTCAGATAGCACCCCGACTTCTAGCTAGGGTCATGGAAGTAGCAGTCCAACTCCTGGCAGAGGTGGTTCTCATGCTATGAAGTGACAATGCTAAACTGACTTCTCTACCATGCACGGCTCACACCTGTCTGAGATGCCAGCAAGTAGGGCTAGCACAGTTCTTGATTGTGTTCACGCACACACACACGCACACACACACGCACGCACACACGCACGCACACACACACACACACATACACACACACACACACACACACACACACACACACACACACACACACACACACACACACACACACACACACATACAGAGAAAAAATCTCACTAGCCAATATCACTTTAGACACATGCAAACTATGTAAACAGTACTGTTGAGTGCCATACATCTGTTGTTACTGGCCCTGAACACTGCATACTCTGACAGATACATGTGTTTCTTACCTGCACACACTCACTTCTTTGGTGTCAGACTTGCCCTCCTACACCCTCCCACCACCCTGTGCAAATGGTGATGACTGTCCTCTGCCCTTTGCACATGTCTTTGTCACTTATGGATAGTATATATGTCTGATGCAAACAGTGGATAGCTAGTGTAGCTACGCTTGTTTATTCAAAAGCTTGAATTTATCAATATGCATTGCAGAAGAAAAGTTGTTGATTTCTTGTTCATACTCATCATTGAGGCTATACAACAAGAGAAAGAAACTAATGTCCAAGAACAAGAGGGAACTGGCTCAGCAGAGCAAGAAATCCCTCTCTAGCTTTAGACAAACAAATTAGAGATGTTGCTAAGTCCTCCAAAGCTAATTACAAAGCAAAAATAGCCTCCCTAGTTAAGAATAACCACAAGGCATGCTTTAACTACATCCAAAATCTAAAATGGAATACCCAGCTATGCATACAATTGGTTGGGGATGGCACCACCTACACTCAACTGGAGGTAATAGCCAACCTGCTAGCTGACAGATTTGGAGCAAACTTCACTCGCCCCTGACCTCTCCAGTCACCTCCCCAAAGTTTACCTGCTACCATTACTCAGCCTATTATGTCATGACAGCAGGTCATCTCGTCACTCTCCAAGGCCAAAAATAAAGCATCAATAGGACCGGACAACATACCAGGTTGCTTTATAAAAAACTTAAAACATGATTTTGCAGACCCACCTGGATCTCTGTTTATCCCCAGCCTGTGAACTGGCTATGTTCCGGTGGAATGGAGGACAGCAACAGTAATTCTTCTGCACAAAGAGGGATCATCAACCGATCCTGGGAATTATAGGCCCATAAGCTTGACTAGCCTCATCTGCAAGGCAATGGAAAGAATCATTATGGGCCTTATTGACAAGGACATAGGTAATCTCCAAACTCTGGACCCAACCCAGTTCAGATTTATTAAAGGTAGATCATGCCTGTTAAACATGGTTGACTTCTTTGAGATTGTCACCGAGGCCTTGGATGAGGGAAAGACAATGCATACTACCAAGTCATTTGACACAATCTCCTACTCAAATATTATAGAGAAACCCTCCCAATTGGGAATTAGCCCCCTACATTACCAGATGGTTAGGCAACTGGCTAACCAACAGGACACATATTGTCAAAGTGGATGACCACCTCTAGCAAAAGACCTGTCACCAGTGGCATACCACAGTGTTCTATGCTGGGCCCCTTACTGTTCAGAATTTATTTCTCAGAAGTCCAGGCAAACCTGGACAGCCTGTGGCTGACCAAGTTCACTGATGATTGCAAATTGGGAGCTATCACTGAGTCCCCCAATGATGTTAATATACTGCATACAGGGTTAACACAGACAAATGGTTAGTGACAAAGCCACAGATTAAAAGTTGCAAAAAATGCATTATTATTCCCTTTGGGAAACCTGACATCCCTGCTAATTACATTATAGACAGCACCACCCCAGTATCCTGAACTTTGACCACCACTTATCCACAGTAATAAGGAAATCCTTCTAAGTGGCACATCTTTAAGTAAGGGCATCACATCTAGATCTAAGAATATTATAATTCCATTATACCTGTCTCTCACCAGACCAATAACTGAGTACAATGCTCCCTTTGGAATGTACCTACCCAGACATCTGCAACAGTTGGAGAAACCACAGAGGTTTTTCTCCATGAAATTACAGGGTGCACAAAACAAGTCTTACGTGGAAAGACTGAAAGGCCTGTCACTGTATTCTATCTCCTACAGGTTGTTAAGGGGTGACCTGTGCCTGGAGCCCTGTCACTGTATTCTGTCCCCTACAGGTTTCTAAGGGGTGACCTGTGCCTGGCTTACAGGGTAGTCTCTGGCCAGGCCCTGATGAAAATGCTTCACATTCATAAATCAAACTACATGAGGATCAGTCTCTCCAAGCATCTTAACCTAGCCTCTGACATGAACAGGTCATGCTGGAGAGATAGATATATCTCCCAGAGACTGCCACTTCTCTGGAACAAGCTTCCAATTCATATGAAGCAGAGCACCTCTCTGACCCTCTTCAAACACAACCTAGATCAATGGATGGGTGATCGAGAATTCACTCCTGGGGTGGTGCCCATTTCCCTTCTGGATAGTGAAAGGCAGTATTAACTACTATAGGCCCTTACCTCTGTGAACTTCACTCACCTAACCTCCAACAATTTGGGCAACTAGGGATAAATATGGTTAGACTTGTAAGGGCTCTAGGGCCATTAGCCTAGTAACATTCTAAGAATCTATATTAATGCTACAACTGGCCACCAAAGAGCTCATCAGATCTACAGGTGGTACAGAAGAAAATTCTATAGATCTGCAATTACTTCATTTCAGAAGATGGACTAGCAGTTCTAGGACAGGCCTTGAGTGGAGTGAGATCAGATATGAGCATTATTTGATTTGGGTGACCCATAAACTGGATATGGACCATAGCAGTGGCTACAAGGGTATGTATAGCTCTTACCATACTAACTACAGAGACATTCCACAGATAAACAGGGAAAATATTGAGTATTTCACAGGCACTGTCTTGTAGAATACTCAAGATGTTCCATAATAAATTGCTGACGTGTGAATAACCACATCTGTTTTCCCAGCACAACAATGGAGAAAGAGCCACTATTATGCCGGGTTTTTATGACATCGCCTATCTCCCCAAATTTTTAAGGCACAAATTCACACATGATGAAACAAGGGTCTTGCTCTGTATCCACAGACATCATTATACCAGCAGGAAAGGCTACATTCCATCAACTGCCAGGTAGTGTGCAATGTACATGAGATCAAAAACAATGTAGCTACACAGAACCCTGGTAGTCCCCATGACTGTCATTTATTGCATACAGCTCATCTATTTCACCACTTCCTGCACAGAGACATTGCACATGGCCAACAAGCAGGTAAGTGTACGGCACACTGTATACCCGCATGTCTACAGTTACACACTGGAGATATACTTGTTACACTCTCTGTCAGTACATATATACATACAGACATGCGTGAATGGGCGTACCTTTGTTGAAGGTTGTGCGTCAGGGCTGGTAACTCGGCATGTAAAAATCAACTACCAATCATTAGCGGACCGGAGTTCCACTGTGGTGACCCCTAACCGGGAAAAGCCGAAAGAAACAACAACAACATACAAATACTTCAAGCATGAGCATTAATGCCCTTTTAGCTTGCCAATATACCAAAACATTTGTTTCCTTAATAAGCATCCAGGCTGCTCTTAAAAATATCTGGACTAGTACTTGCTTTAATGTAATTTGGTAGTCAGTTCAATGCATTAGTTACTCTGTCAGAGAACCAATTAGTACACTTCTCATTCCTATAGAATCTTCTACACAGGTTGTCTGATGATTCTCTAGTACTTTTTGATAACCCCAAACACTCCTAGAGGTAGTTGTCTCCAAATGCCCTATATACCTGAATAAGATCTCCTCTTAGATATCTGTAAGAGACACTGTACAAGTTCAGATATTTTAGTCTTTCATAATAACTTAAATTTTCACATCCATGGATGCCCTTGGTATATTTCCACTGTACCCTTTCTAGTTTACTTATGCTTGTTTTTCTGTAGGGTTTCCATATTGTTATTCTATACTCAAGTTTGGTTCTAATGCAACTAACAAACAATGACTTCATCATTTTTGATTTCTTAGACTTTATAAATCTTTTTGTACTACCTATAGTTTTATAACAGAGAATCTGCCCAGTATGCAAAGGAAACCAAGTTCATGTTCTGTATCTTGCACTACTAGTTCAGGAAGCAGCTGCTGTGACCTTGTTGAGGTGTGTTCAACAAAGTTGGATGCCTGGTAAACCTGGCAGACCAACTGATCTGGATGACCAGCATCCCCTGTAATAGTGAGGAATGCAGGCAGCTATACTGTCCAGAAGTTCCTCTGACGCCGTAATAACATTTGTGTCTGCCACCTCTACCATGTTTCAAACTGTAACTTTTTATGACATTCAGAGTACTGTTACTAACAAAGTTTGTTTCTTCTGACAGATGTTATTATGTACCAGGTTGTCTTCTGTGGGTGACTCCCTGTCTGTCTCATCCTGACAAAACTTAAAGGAGATAGTAGATCATTACAAACATGACTTTATTAGATGGTAAAACATACATGGCATGAAAGGATTGAAAAGCATTTCTGAATTTCCTTTCTTTTTTTTTTTTTACTCCATTGTCATGGATAATTCAGTCTTCCCCAGCACTGAATCATGGTAGTTTATGATGGCCTAAACCATGAATAACCTGGCAGGAGAAATCAAAATGATAAAAGATACACTACAGACCCTGATAATAATATTATAAGGCTCAGTAGTGGACACTGCACCACATAAAATGCACTAAATCCAACCAGCAAGTATAATTAAATTAGTTAAACACTCCTGACTGCTCAACAGCATGACATGGCCCAAAGCAAAAATTGCATCCAGCTCCTAAATTATACATGTCCTACCCCTTACTTTCTCCTACTTTTTTCCTAGCACTATTCTATTCAAGCACTACATCCTCGTTTTTTGCTCCAAAGATCTTCTCTTCTCCTCTGCCCCTATTCTTTCTTCTACCAATCGCAAAACTTTTGATCTCACTTTTTAACACTAATCTTCCTTCCCCTCCTTTTCTCTCCTTCCATTCATTTCCAAATATGTTTCATAACTCTTTATAGGGTGCTGTATTAATAAATGATACTCTGGGCTGAATTCATGAAAGGCTGCAGGTCGCACTGCTGCCGTGTGGGCATTGTACCCTGACATGCACCAAATAGTGTTCTACTTTGTATTGCTTAAAACAAAGCTAAATGGAAGAGAATGCTAATGAAACCATAACTAGCCCAATTACATGCTAATTAACCATTACAAGATAGTGGAGCCATTCAGGAAGCTATAAAGTAATTGCGTACACTTGGTGTAACACTTTGTCACGAACTCCAAAACCGATTGGAATAGAGGCACCACCACACTTAGAAAAGAAAGCAATGTTATAGTATGTAGCTGCTCTCTTGCATATGTATGTGTAACAGGCTTAAATCTATGCTGCTGCTGCTGATAGACCTCGGCCAAGGTGAAGAAGGGTGTTCAGACCACGTTTAACATATGGACTGGATGATATTGAAATGTTACAGATATAAAGGGTTGATAGGGAACACTACAGGAACTTTGCAACCTCTGCCTTCCCCACCTCAGACCCAGGGGAAATTGAGAAGAACCTATACAAATGGAAACTAAGGTATGTGTAGCATTACGGATATTCACTACTGGTACATTTCAGAGTCCCACAATGGATATACTAGGGATGTCACAGACCTCAGCCTCCAGAATATTTCACCAATGTCTTAATGCTATGCTAGAACATGCAATGGAGTACATCTGTTTTTCCTGTACCCCAAAGAAGAGAGCAAGAACAATGCAGACATTTTATGATTTAGCAGGCTTCTCTGAAGTTTTGGGGCCATTGACTGTACTCACATAGAAATAAAAGCTTCACCCAATGAGCAGAGAAGGACGTACATCAACAGGAAGGAGTTCCACTCAGTCAACTACCAGGTTGTCTGTAATGCCCGAGGGATCATCCCCAATGTGTGTGTGTGCTAGCATTCCAGACAGTTACCATGACTAACACATATGGCACACCTCAGCTTTACACAAAGCTTGCTAGGAGTGATGTTTCACAAAGCCATTATCATGAATTCAGAATTTACATGGGACTTTGAATTGAATGAAGAACATCTTTGTGCTGCAATACAGAATGATGAACATACATGTAAAGTCTGTACGTGTAAAAGGCATGCATCAAAATATCTCTACACTTGATGTAACCCTATGAAACAGCAGTTCATAAACATCAGCAGAATCTATCCTCATTATCACTTCTAGTATACAAAACAGTATACAATAGCAATAGGTTACTGCTGCTCCATCATGTTAGAAGCCAAAATGCACAGCAAGAAAGCAGAAGCAGTAAAAGTATTTGAGCAGCTTAATGTCAGTTTAACAGCATGAAAGCAGCATTCCCCATGACAGAGTCCAAAAGAGGTATACAGGTATTTGCAGTTTTTGTGCTATGATGTGTTTTAGCAGTGTCAAACAGATTAGTGTTTGCCTAGAAACAGCCTATCATAACAGTACTGGGAAGTCTGTTACTAGTATGTGTCTGCAAATGTTTGCTTGCAACCTGCACTAGTACTTATAATTCTGTAAGTGATGACAACCCAGAGCTACATTTCTACCTCCCCCTGCCCCTGAATTCAGACCACTGATGTATGGCGCCAGTGCACTATGTCCTATACATATTGTGTGGGTGTTCAACACACAGGTACCTGATCTAATTATCCACAAGTGCAGGCTCTGTCACTATATTTCACAACCTGTTTTCACCTGTGCTTACCCACCAGTCACTAGGCCTGCTACCTGTGATACCCACATCACCTATACATAAATGCGGGCCTCTGTATGTTACCCACCACATCTGTAGATATGCCCAGGTCTTCTCATAACCATGCTCAACACTCTCCATATAATATGTGATTTGTGGTATCAGTGGTGCAACAGGTAGCAATTTATCTTTGGTATAGAAGACTGTGGGTTCTATTCCCACACCAGGTAGATGGATTACTGACAATGTTGTGCAGCATAAGGAGGGTGCCTTCATATGGATGAGATGATAAACCAAGGTCCCATCAGCTTGAGTTGGTGGTAGCTCAAATGGATGTAAAAGATCTCATAGTACCTATCAAAAAGAGTAGGGGTCCTTTATTTAACACAACATAAAATATATTATTTACATATTTATATGTTTACAAAATGTACATATTTACAGGCACATGTATACACATTTCTACTTGTTTTACTATTTGTCATTTTTCTTATAACATCCTCATTGTTATTCTTCCATAACTGACCCCCACTCCTTCTTTCACAACCATAATCTGATTTTTTACAATATAGCTGTTAAAATCCATTTCCCATTAAACAAAATTTCATTCAGTCTTTCATTCTAAATAGCCCATATTACACAAAATAAATTCTTATCTACCCTTCTTACATATGTTTTCTTGTTCTTAAAATATTCATATTCATATTTATATTGTTTATTAATATTGTAAAAACAGTTTTCTTCATACAACTTTTTACAGAGTTTCACTATTATTTTACATTTAAATAAAAACATGCTCTGCTGTCTCTTCCTCCCCACAAAATAAACACAGCTTTCTTTTTATATGGCATATTGCCCTTTACTGGTAACATATTTATTACCAGTTTCCATAGGAAATCCTGATATTCTCTTATCTTGGTAAACCATTTTTTTCTTGCTTTAATGGCTTTAATCACTTCTTCTGGTAAATTATGCATAAAATTCAAAATCAAGACGCAGAAAGAAGCAACCAGGAAGTAAAACAAGCTGGTAACGCCGGTTCAGCAAGAACGGAACCTCTGCAACAGTGTAGAGTTGTTAAAATCTTCAAATTTTATTCACCAAATAATTCGCCCACTAATGGCAATAAGAGGCAAACACACCAAGTAAACGTGAAACGCAGCATGCGTTTTTCGTTCCCCTTAGTAGTTGAACTTCTTCAGACAAAAAACTTTTTACAAATGCATCTTTTATATACGTGCATGTGCTAGTAATTATTACAATCAACAACCTAATGATGCTTTAAAGTGCCAGTGCCACAAATACAATTTCATGGTTTACAAATTTGTAAAAATAGTGTTAAAAACAGATTATTAAAAAGTCATAAAAACCTAGTCATGAAAAGCAAACAACAAAGGTCGGGTTATGAAAAAATCAGATAATAAACAAGTCGGATTATAAAAAAGTTTGTAAAAGACAAGTTTCAATAATCAAATACTAAAAACTCATACAAGGTTCTGGCTATTAACTTCATTTTTTCTTCTTTTTCTCTTCTTTACAATATGTTTCACTGTACTTAAGGATACCTATATGTGTGTCTATCTAGGAAAAAGTAGGAACTTACTCTCTTCTAAGCTTTTTTTCTCTCTCTAAGGTCAGAACTCTTTTAAATTCATGTTATTCTTACACAGACAGTACGGCAAGCTTTTACAATACTCATAAACATTACGATGTATTGCTCTCCTCTCTCAACCTACAATTCTTACTTGCCTTTTTAAAAATAGTAATTATAATAATAATTCGTAATTAAACATACAACTAAACCAGTTTTTGTACTTTACTTTTAAATTAATAAATTAATAAGTAGCACTCTAACTTTTCTTCTCTATTTCTTCTTTACAGAGCCAAGCCTGTTATCAACTATAATAATTTCTAACTTATCTCATGAGATTTTTTAACTTTAAAATACATGCTATAGAGCATGTCTCGTTAATACCTGGCCTACTACAAGCAGCTAACCGAAGCTGCCAAGAAAGTTCTTTTTTCTCCAGTTCCAGTTTTAGAAAGTTTTCGTTGACAGTATTATTGTCTGTGGAATACTTGTTTACTCCATCAATAATCATAAAAGAGAAAGAGTGCCCAAGATTACTATTGACATGTCTAGCTAAGGCATTTTCTTCTTTAGATTTTTTAATTGCATATAAATGCTCATATATTCGATCACGCAATCGTCTGTCCGTCTTACCAATATAGAAAGACGGACATTGTGAGCATTGTGCCAAGTAGACTATGCCCTTAGAGTTGCAGGTGAACAACCCTTGAACATGATATACCACTGATCTTATTATAAATGAATCTGATGTTAAAATGTACTTACAATATTTACATAAGCCGCATTTCTTGGTTCCTCCACCTGTTCTAGACTTTACAATTTTTGTTTCCAGTAGTTTTTTCATGTTTGTCCCCCTCCGGTATGTTATTGTCGGGTGGAAATTTAATATTTTAGAAACAGTGTTGTCCAAGGAAAGGTAACACCAATATTTCCTTACTGTTTTACCTATATCTCTTGCTTCCAAACAGTATGTAAATGTGAAAGCCGTTGAAAAATTACTACCCTCATCTTTGTTAACTGAACTATTCTCCAACATTGTTATTTCTATGTGTTCATATTCTGAATAAGCAGGGGACACTGCCTCTACAGTTGTATTAATGGTAGATTTACTTCCATTTTTCAAAATAGGCAAATATACTCCTGCATATCTTTTTTCTTTAACTTCTTTGAAAATGTTATCCAAAAATGACCTAGGGTATGCCCTCTTTACAAACATACTGTATAACAGGTCACATTCTTCTTCGAATTCATTTTCCAGTGTAGTCATCCTCGCTGCCCTGACCAATTGGCCTTTTACGACAGCTTTTTTCTGAAATGGGGGATGCATACTGGTAAAATGGAGGAAACTATTGGAATAGGTAGCTTTCCTAAAGATTTTTGCTGTAAACCTATCCTTGTCTTTTTTCAGTTTGTAAATTATGAAATTGTATTTGTGGCACTGGCACTTTAAAGCATTATTAGGTCGTTAATTGTAATAACTACTAGCACATGCACGTATATAAAAGATGCATTTGTAAAAAGTTTTTTGTCTGAAGAAGTTCAACTACTAAGGGGAACGAAAAACGCATGCTGCGTTTCACGTTTACTTGGTGTGTTTGCCTCTTATTGCCATTAGTGGGCGAATTATTTGGTGAATAAAATTTGAAGATTTTAACAACTCTACACTGTTGCAGAGGTTCCGTTCTTGCTGAACCGGCGTTACCAGCTTGTTTTACTTCCTGGTTAGCTGACTCAATTTTGTGTGACGTTGTTAGTAGCTGGTTACCGGACAAGCGAGATGGAAGATTCAACGGAAGGCGGAGATGCCTCGCAAGGCAACCTTACACAATTGCTTCAACTGATTAACACGAGATTGGACCGCTTATCGGAGAGGGTCGACACTGTTACCAGCTCCAGCGGACATTTGGGAACTTCGCAAAAGGGCATTAGCACATCAACTGTTGAAATACAACCAACTGGAAGCAACAATGGAATCGGATTACCACAGCGAACCTTGCACTGTGGTAATAATGGACATACAAATCGTCGAAGCAACCAGGAGACAAGTAATGAAACTAATTTCAACATAGGTTCTTGGCTTAACAATGAACTGGACATGGATATACTTCAGACAGGTAAAGAAGTTTCTAGCTTGACTGAAGACAACAGTTCATTACTGGACAGACTTAAAATGTTTGACTTTAAACTGTACAGGGTAAAAAAACTTCAACTTGAACTGAACTACTTGAACAAGTGTTTAAAGGAACAAATTGTTCCAAAGGGGTTGAGACATTACTCATACCCCGTTGGTCTGGTGCATGGGTCAGATTTTTTTAATGACTTGACAAATTTATTTAACAGACATGGTTTAGAAGTTATTCGATGTATGGTGACACATTATCAAGCTAATCTTGACGTTTTAATAAAAGAGACTACAATATTGGAACAAGAAATGAAAAAAGATGTTGATTTTAACAAAAATGTATATGAATATGATAGAATTTTGTTGAGTATTACCCAGCAGATGACAAAATTGAAAAATAATAAGATCAAAAAATTACAAAGGGATTTAAAAGCCTATCAGGAAGGCGTAGCATACCCTAAACCACACAATAAACTAACAATGCCCCAAAAAGCACCTAACAAATTCAAGGGTCCTGCTAAGCAGCTCCCTTACAGAGAGCAAAGTGGACAGCAGGGTACTAGTAATCCTTCCAACTATCCAGATTTAGGGGAATATATAGACCCCGAATTTGAAGTTACTGAGGGTGACATGTTTGAGGAAGAACTAGGTGGTACAAACACCCATGTTAATAACCAACAAGAATATCAAGAGTTTCAAAAAAACTACAAACGGGGGAGGGGGACAAATTGGAACATGAACCAAGCACAGGGGTTCAAGAAGAAGTACAATACACGCAGCAACAACAATTACTACAAGTAACAGAAATAAAATTATTTGAAATTCTACATAACAGGGAGAAAGATTTTCATATTTACAATTTTACAGAATGTAACATAGACCATTTATTGGTGGAGCTATTTGCTAAGGGACTTACTTTTGTCCCATCCAGAAAATGTGATATAGCAGAACTTTTGGTGGATTTTAAATTATTTATTCGAAAACTTAATTTGAACTTGCTTTTTGGTAAACCTACAGACATTGTGAACAATTTGAGAGTCACTAGTACTTATAACCCCCCCCAAACAACACACTTAACATTTTTGAATAATTATGTGAGAATGAGTTTAGGCAAATTCTGAAAAACTCTAAAAATCAACATTACAACATATCGTTGGAAGAAAAAGCTCTACTAAACCTGTTAAGGGAACTACCTATTAGATTCATGAAGCCTGATAAAGGTGGGGGTTTGGTGGTATTTTATAAAAATGATTATTCTAACATTATGTTTAAATTGTTAGAAAGTAATACCTATAAGCCAGTCAGTAGAAACGAAATGAATCAAGCTCAGAATAAAATTAAACTGTTTCTAAGTGATTTATATACTGATGAGCTTTTAACAAAAGAACAGTATGAGTATGTAACTATGCTGGCTCCGAGGATCCCAAAGATATTTGGGATACCTAAATTGCATAAAAGTGTTACCAACCCACCTTTTAGGACACTTGTAGACGCAAGACAGTCTGTTACCTACCCTAGTGCTAAACTAGTAGACCATTTTTTACAAAAATATGTGAAAGCAGAGCAGCAAATTCTGAGAGATTCATGGGATTTTCTACAACACATGGAAACTGTTATACACGATGAAAGAATTAATTTTCTGACAATTGACATTATTAACTTGTACTCATGCATCCCACATGATCTAGGGACTGAATGGGTTGTGGAGTTTATCAGGTCGAAAGGAGCTGAGAATAATGACTGTTTATTAATTGAACAATTATTAGACATTATTCTGAGAAATAATTTCGTGTCATTTGAAGGTAATCTATTTGTACAGGAAATAGGAGTAGCAATGGGCTCTCCGGTAGGATCTAGTTTTGCGAACTTGGTTCTAGCCCATTGGGAGAACAACTTTATTTTCAAAAGTCAGTGGAAAGAAATGTGTGGTAGTTATAGACGATTCCTGGACGATATCTTCATCTTATTTAAAGGTGACAGAAATGAAGCAGACCAGTTTGTAGAATTCTTAAACTCCACAACAACTTTCTTGAAGTTTACTTATAACTTTCAAGAAAACAGTATTAGTTTTTTGGATGTGGAACTGAAAAAAGACAAGGATAGGTTTACAGCAAAAATCTTTAGGAAAGCTACCTATTCCAATAGTTTCCTCCATTTTACCAGTATGCATCCCCCATTTCAGAAAAAAGCTGTCGTAAAAGGCCAATTGGTCAGGGCAGCGAGGATGACTACACTGGAAAATGAATTCGAAGAAGAATGTGACCTGTTATACAGTATGTTTGTAAAGAGGGCATACCCTAGGTCATTTTTGGATAACATTTTCAAAGAAGTTAAAGAAAAAAGATATGCAGGAGTATATTTGCCTATTTTGAAAAATGGAAGTAAATCTACCATTAATACAACTGTAGAGGCAGTGTCCCCTGCTTATTCAGAATATGAACACATAGAAATAACAATGTTGGAGAATAGTGCAGTTAACAAAGATGAGGGTAGTAATTTTTCAACGGCTTTCACATTTACATACTGTTTGGAAGCAAGAGATATAGGTAAAACAGTAAGGAAATATTGGTGTTACCTTTCCTTGGACAACACTGTTTCTAAAATATTAAATTTCCACCTGACAATAACATACCGGAGGGGGACAAACATGAAAAAACTACTGGAAACAAAAATTGTAAAGTCTAGAACAGGTGGAGGAACCAAGAAATGCGGCTTATGTAAATATTGTAAGTACATTTTAACATCAGATTCATTTATAATAAGATCAGTGGTATATCATGTTCAAGGGTTGTTCACCTGCAACTCTAAGGGCATAGTCTACTTGGCACAATGCTCACAATGTCCGTCTTTCTATATTGGTAAGACGGACAGACGATTGCGTGATCGAATATATGAGCATTTATATGCAATTAAAAAATCTAAAGAAGAAAATGCCTTAGCTAGACATGTCAATAGTAATCTTGGGCACTCTTTCTCTTTTATGATTATTGATGGAGTAAACAAGTATTCCACAGACAATAATACTGTCAACGAAAACTTTCTAAAACTGGAACTGGAGAAAAAAGAACTTTCTTGGCAGCTTCGGTTAGCTGCTTGTAGTAGGCCAGGTATTAACGAGACATGCTCTATAGCATGTATTTTAAAGTTAAAAAATCTCATGAGATAAGTTAGAAATTATTATAGTTGATAACAGGCTTGGCTCTGTAAAGAAGAAATAGAGAAGAAAAGTTAGAGTGCTACTTATTAATTTATTAATTTAAAAGTAAAGTACAAAAACTGGTTTAGTTGTATGTTTAATTACGAATTATTATTATAATTACTATTTTTAAAAAGGCAAGTAAGAATTGTAGGTTGAGAGAGGAGAGCAATACATCGTAATGTTTATGAGTTTTGTAAAAGCTTGCCGTATTGTCTGAGTAAGAATAACACGAATTTAAAAGAGTTCTGACCTTAGAGAGAGAAAAAAAGCTCAGAAGAGAGTAAGTTCCCATTTTTTTACTAGATAGACACACATATAGGTATCCTTAAGTACAGTGAAACATATTGTAAAGAAGAAAAAATGAAGTTAATAGCCAGAACCTTGTATGAGTTTTTAGTATTTGATTATTGCAACTTGTCTTTTATAAACTTTTCTATAATCCGACTTGTTTATAATCCGACTTTTTCACAATCCGACCTTTATTGTTTGCTTTTCATGATTAGGTTTTTATGATTTTTTAATGATCTGTTTTTAAACACTATTTTTACAAATTTGTAAATTATGAAATTGTATTTGTGGCACTGGCACTTTAAAGCATTATTAGGTCGTTAATTGTAATAACTACTAGCACATGCACGTATATAAAAGATGCATTTGTAAAAAGTTTTTTGTCTGAAGAAGTTCAACTACTAAGGGGAACGAAAAACGCATGCTGCGTTTCACGTTTACTTGGTGTGTTTGCCTCTTATTGCCATTAGTGGGCGAATTATTTGGTGAATAAAATTTGAAGATTTTAACAACTCTACACTGTTGCAGAGGTTCCGTTCTTGCTGAACCGGCGTTACCAGCTTGTTTTACTTCCTGGTTAGCTGACTCATTTTTGTGTGACGCAGAAAGAAGCAACCACCAGGCTTCCAATAATCCAGTCTCGTTGTAAAAATATATAAGTCTTTTAATTCGTGCACTAGGTAAGCGCTTTCACTAACCGCTTCATAGGTTCATAGGTTCATACTAGGCTATCTGCCCTAGGGCATTTATAAGCCTAGCCAGAGTGTGCTTGGCTTTCGCCACCCATTTTAAATTAATTTTGCTATGCCCTTTTTCGAGGTTAGTATACTGTGCCTCTGTCTAACAGTGACACAGAAGTGATACCCGGGGTAAACCTATGATCCCCCATCCACTCATCAAGATTCCTCTTGAAGAGAGTCAATGAGGGACTCTGCCTAACCTGGACTGGGATTTTATTCCAGAGTGAAGGGAGCCTCTGGGTTATGAATCTGTCCCTCCAGCATGTCCTATTTATTTCAGTGCTGAGGTTCAAGTCTCTCGAGCGCGTAGCTCGATGGGATTTGGATTTTCTGAGGTGCAGCATGTCCATTAATTCTGGGATGGACATGGCTTTATACGTCAGGCACAGATCGCCTCTGAGCAGGTGGTATGCTACTGAGTAGAGCTGGAGTTTCTTTAACCGGGCAGCCTATGGCATCTGTTTGAGCCCTTTGATCCTCTTGGCGAGGTATTTTTGGGGTCTTTCTAGTTGTTGCAGGTGTCTGGTAAGGTACATCCCAAAAGGGGCATTGTACTCAATTATGGGCCTGATGAGGGATGAGTAAAGAGGCATGATGACCTCCTTGATCTAGATGTGAATCCCTTCATGATTAGGTGGGCTATATAAAATGTTTTTCTAACCACTTTGGCCACGTGGTTGTCAAATGAGAGATTGCTATCAACTTGGGTCCCCAGGTCGCTAATTACTTCTTCCGTACTTAATGGATTACCACTTATGTGGTAATTTGTGGGCACTTTGTTTTTGCCAAAGGGGATGACTATACACTTTTTGGCATTTAGCTTGAGGCCATGGCTCTGGCACCAGTTGTCTGTTTCTATGAGGCCATTTTGGAGGATGCTTGTGTTGGCTGGAGAGTTGATTATGGCGCCCAGTTTGCAGTCATCTGTGAACTTGGTCAGCCACAGTCCTTCTGTGTTGGCCTGTACCTCTGAGAAATATATGCCGAACAAGAGAGGTCCCAGGATTGAGCCTTGTGGGTTGCCACTTGTAACTGGTTTGGAGTCTGACATGGCTCCAGCAATTCTAACCATGTGGGTTCTGTCCTTGAGCCAGTTTGCAACCCATCTAGTGACATAGGGGTTTATATTTAAGCTGGTGAGCTTATCTATAATGCTCGAGTGGGGTATTGTATCGAAGGCTTTTGCGAGGTCCAGGTAGGCTGTGTGGACCACCTTTCCCTCGTCAATGGCCTTGGTGACTGTTTCAAAGAAATCGACCAGGTTTAAGAAGCAGGATCTGCCCTTAACAAGGCCGAACTGGGTAGGATCCAGTGTCTGTAGATCCCCAATATCTTTATTTATAAGGTCCATGATGATCCTTTCCATAGCTTTGCAGACCAAGCTAGTCAGGCTTATGGGGCGATAGTTTCCTGGATCCATTGAGGCACCACCTTTGTGGAGAGGGACCACCATTGCTGTACACCACTCTTTGGGTACATATCCTGTAGTAAGGCTGAGATTGAACAGTAGTTTTATGTTTGGGTTTAGCTCTTCTTGGAGTTCATGTAGGACGCAGCCCGGGACACTGTCTGGTCCCATTGATGCTGTGTTTTTTGCTTTGGAGAGGGCGGCTCTTACCTGAACATCTGAGATGTCAGGAGGGCAGCACTCTGCTGGGATAGATATTTGCCCTTTTGGTGGGAAGGGGGGGGGGGAGTTTGCGCTGAACCTGTCAGCTAGGATGTTGGCAATGTCTGTGGGTTCAGTGTATTTTTTGTCATTTTGGACTAATTCTGAGCATATCTGGGAATTCCTACCCAGGTTCCTAACATAACTAAAGAAAGACTTGTGATTATCCTTAGTGTTCTGTGCAATTTTTCTCTTGAAGCTGGCCTTAGACGATTTTATGAGTGCCCGTAGTTTTTTGCTAATACTGATCAGAGATGCCTTCCCTTTTTGGGATTTTGCTCTATCATGTAGTAGCTTCCTCCTTCTATTGTATAATTTGTTTATGGCTGGGGTCCACCATACAGGACTTCTGCCTTTGGAGGATTGGGTCTTGGTTTTATTTGGGATTGCATGATCCATGCATTCCTGAAGGTGTTCATAGAATGCATTTATAAAGGATTCTGCAGTCTGGGCCGTATTTTCCACAGGCCTGGGGGCTTTGAAGGATTCCACCTTGGTTTTGAGGAGTGTGAAATTTGCTTTAGAGAAGTTTTTCACTGTGGTTTTCTGGGCAGGGGGTGGGGTCGGGATGTGAATATCCAATAAGATTAGTTTATGGTCTGATCTTACCAGTGAGGGATACACTTCTGATCTGGAGCATAGAGTCCCCATGTTGGTGATGATCAGGTCCAGTATGTTTCCCCCTCTTGTGGGAGTGGTAACAAGTTGTTCCATAGCATTTGAGTTTATAAATTCTAGGAACCTTTGGGCTAGGGTGTTGGAGCTAGAGTAATGCTCCCAGTCTATGTTTGGGTAGTTGAAGTCGCCCAATATAATGGTGTTTGGAGAGACCTTCATATTTTCCAGTGTTCTCAGGAAGGCCGAATGGAGTTCCTGAGTTTGGGAGGGAGGTCTGTAGCAGGCTATAAACTGGAAGGCAGTTTTACCCACTGTAAGTTGCATATGGATAGTCTCTGATGCTTCGTACTGTGCCACCAACCTGGAGGTGTGGGTATCTTTGATGAATATTGATACTCCCCCTCCTTTTGTGGTTCGGTCCAAGTTTTGGGCCCGAAAAGCATGGTATGAGGTATAACCTGGTAGTGCTGGGGTGCTCTTGGGAGCCTTGAACCAGGTTTCTGTTACTGCACAGATATCGATGTTCTCCATGCTAAGGAGAGTTTCGAGTGCATGCATCTTGAGGTTTAGAATTCTGGCATTGAGTAGCATTACTCTTAGTTTCTTATCGCTTGTGATACCTATGGAGGTGGGTTGTCTTTTGAGCCTTGCCTAAAAAAGGCACTATGGGGGTAGCAAGAGCCTTTGCCAATATCCGAAAGCCCAGGGGTGATAGGTGCAAGCCGTCCCTAGCGAAGCATCGTGGCTTGTCGAGCATGTCATCCCAGGCTGACAGGCATTGGATCCCCTTTGAATTACACCAATACTTAAGCCAATTGCTGAAATTGATCATCTTGTCTTCATATTGTGGCATCATTCTTGGTGAAGGTAAGATGCTACTCAAGGTCAGGGTCATACCAGCCTGGGCTACATGCTCAGAGAGCTCCTCTTTGTCTCTTTTCATGTAGTCCAGGGAGGTACGTCTCAGGTCATTCACATCAGCATGGACAATGACTGAGTCATATTTGTACTTGCCTTGGAATGAACTGAGTGCTTGTGTTATGTGGCGGATCCTAGCGCCTGACAGGCAGCTCACCGTGACCTTCTCCTTGTTCAGCCTGGTGAGTGGGACATCAGTGTGCCTGACGATAGAGTAACCTATTACAAGTGTATCAGGTGTGTTGTTTAGCCTTAAGGGCTGTGACTGTTCGGCACTCTGGCTTTGTGAGCTATGTGTTGCACGTGTTTTGTTTTGGGGTAGCGGTTGCTTGGGTGTCTGCTTTGGAGGTCTCTGCTGCTTAGACAGATTTTTATTTAGAGCCTCCGAGTATGTTTTTGTGTGTTTATGTGTTTTGTTTGCTGTCATGGTAGGTCTATGTGAGACTGGAATTGTAGTGAGTGTGGTTTCCTTTTCCTCCTGACTGGTTATGCCAGTACTGAGTTGAGAGAGCTTAGAAGACCTTAAAAACTTTTAAACGTACAAACAGTTGCTTAAATAGCAAGCACATGATGCAAAAATATTTATTCAATCAACTTTTAAAAATGCACACTTCTTATAAAAACTTCATGCCATGAATTTCAAAACACTAATCCTCTATCCATCTACCTAATAAATACTGCTACTTTAACATATGTCCGTCACTGAATTGACCAATTGCATAGAATACTACAGTATTATATATCTAAATGGACATATATCTCCTTCCAGCAAAAATGCGTGCTTTATAATAAACTGATAAATTCAAATACATTCTATACTCATGTCCTAAAATCAAAAAATCCATTTATACTCAATACAAATACAAATACTAAGCTGTATAACAATGTTGCATTACATACTATAGTAAATAAATTGCTAAGACAACATTAATAAATACAGCATAAATCAGAATGACCACCCTCTTGCTATAATGTGCATGTAAAATACAAATGAAGGAACATGTACGGTACATAGTGTTGTTACCACCCTTACACATTATTACACCATGCACATCTAGTGGAACGCACTGGACTTTATATACAGCACATACAAATAATGGATTGTATTCAAACAATTACTCTCTAAAGCAAATATATGGCCATTTATAGAAATATCCTCAGACATATAATCAGATAAAGTACCTAGTGATAATAATACAAACAGATACTATAATTCATTAATATGTGCATATATATGTAGGCAATCTGGAAGCATATGGAATCTAGATAGTAGCATGTGTGGGGCCCAAATAGACAATATATTATTAATAATGATGATATTTATATAAAAATGATGATAATTTTATAAATCATTATCAATTTTACAGAAATGAATATACAGCAAAGACCTTAATATTATCTAATAACAAAACGTCTAGACCTCAAGATGGGTTTGATCGAGGCCCTTTCATTAAGGCCTTTACCTTTGTCTGCCCTCATTCTTATGATCCAATTGACTTTCTTCCTCTCTGTAGCATTCCTCACATTGCCTTCCCTAATCCTGGGTTTAAATATATCTATAACCATAAAACGGAAGGCATGCTTATGACCATTAAGCAGTACATGTTTCGCCAGAGCATTGTTTTCATATTTCACTCTAATTGCATATAGATGTTCCCTCATTCTATTATGGAAGGCCCTATCGGTCTTACCGACATAGAATGAGGAACATTCCTGACATGTTGCAAGATAAACAACATGCATAGTACTACAATCAGCTGACACTCTAAAATGAAACATCCGACCTGTGTCTGGATGTACAAAACTTTCACCTACATTTATATAAGAACAAAAATTACATCTACCACAGGGACGAGTCCCTGTGTGATTCTTTGTATTTGACTCATCTGATGGATAACATAACAATCTCCTAAGACGTGGCTTGTTTTTAAATTGATACTTTGGTTTGTCTCCCACAATGTTCCTTAATTCCATATCTGTGGTAAGAACACGCCAGTGATGTTCTATAACATCCATAATATCTTGATTATCTACTACATAGAACATCGGTACTTTCAATTCTAATACATCACTTCAAGCCCATGATATTCTTCTATACTGCCAGAATAGAATGGTGCAGCTCTGTTCTGTCTCAGGGAGTGCACACTCTGCAAAGCATACTCTATTTCATCATATTTGTAACCACGTTTAACTAATCTATCCTTAAATGAATTAATTTCATGCCTATATCCATGTTCTGTGGCATTGAGACGTGAGATCCTCATACCTTGCCCTTTAATAATATTATTAAATATATATTGGGGATGCATACTACATCTATGGAGAAGTGTATTCCTATAACACTTCTTCCTATAGACACCAGTATTGATGTATGTGTCCATCACTCTTTCAACGTAGACATCTAAATATTCTATTTTAGTGAATGAAATATTTGATGTAAATTTAAGACATGCAGTCATACTATTCATTTGTAGTATGCACTCCTTAAGTTCTTGCTCATCACCATTCCAAAGAAAAAAAGACATTGTCTACAAATTGATGATAAAATGAGACATGTGCTTTATACCAAGGCTTCAGGAACAATTGTTCCTCCTCCCACAAAGCTAGGAACATATTGGCGTAGCTATTGGCACATGAAGTGCCCATAGCTACACCATCTCACTGAATATATAATGTTTCATCAAAAATGAAAAAATTATTCTCAAGTATAATTTCCAAGAATAAACAAATATGATCAATCTTGGATGCATTGTATTCACTGTGCTTGGTGAAGTATCTCTTAGTAGATTCAATGCCCATATCATTTGGAATCATGTCTACTGTCACAAATATCATGTCTGCTTTCATTGAAGATGTACTAGTAAATGCATACAAATCTGTTAAAAATTGTTTGTATCTTTGAGTATGAACACATTCCTATCCAATAATGGCTTGAGTTGCTTTTCCACATATAAAGAAAAGGGCTCGGTACTCCATCCCCTACCAGAAACAATTGGTCTCATGGGGGGATTAGTACCATCCTTATAGATTTTCGGTATACCTTGTATTATTGGTATTGGACATTCTACTTCAAGAAATTTGGCAAGTTCATTGGTTATTATATGACTGTCTACTAAATCAATTACAGTCTTAAAAATTGTAGATTTCATCGAGTCAGTTTCCTTTTTATTAATAATACTATAGTGCGTAGTATCATTGAGCATATTAAACATTGTCTTCTGATATTCAATTTTATCCATGACTACTAGGGGGCCTCCTTTATCAGCTGGTCTAAAAACAATAGTGCTGTCACCCTGTAATCTTTGCAGTGCCTTCCTCTCATGGTAGTTTAAGTTATATCTATGCCTCTTGTATGCGTAATTCGTGTAACTTTCATTATATATCTTATAAACATCTTCCTCCACTAAATTATAGAATGCTTCTACAACAGGGTGGTTATTCGGAATAAACTCACTAGGTCTTTTGAACGGACATATACAAATATTCTCATTATCTCTGAAATGGTATTTAAGCATTATATTCCTTGTAAATAACTTAATAACATCTGTGAGCCTATTACTACTGGTGGGAATGAAACTCAGACCCTTATTTAACACATTTAGCTCATGAACATCTAAACTTCTATGTGATATATTCCATACTAGGCAGTCTTCGTCTGGTTCCACATCTTTTTGAGGGTATGATTTGATTCCCTCTCTATTGACAACTTCCGTTTCTGCCATCCACAACTTTCTGAATGGTTTCTCCTTACCCCCTTCTCCACTGAGATGGGAAGGGGGGTTTGTTGAAAACCCACAGGGTTTTTCTGACCATTGCTTATATTGACTTTTTTGTGTGGTACTAGCCATAGCATAAGTTTTAGGTCTTACAACTGGTTGGCTACTGTCACTCTCATTTGTTGTACCAGTTTGTTATACTATAGCTGCTTGTGTTGCCATAATTTGTGAGTTACTACTCATTGTATTGGGAGCTGCATGCATATCAGAAATTAAATTATTGTTGGGTATTGTACTGATATCACAAATACCCACATCTAGTGTCTTGCTGTTATTTCCATTGGTACCAACAATTCGAGCACTATTTAAATTACTAGATGTTGAAGCTGTAGCCTCTTTAGTAGTGTTATCAGCAGTTTGTCTATAAACTTGGAGTGGTCTCGGCCAAGTGAAGACGGGGCTTTGCCGAAAGTACTAGATGTCCCTGTCTACTTTTGTTCATTTCTGTTGTATTAGGTACCTTTCATACACCAAAATACCATCTAGAACATTTGAAAGCACTTTATCAACTATATCTATAGGAAAGCCCGAGTATAGGGCTTGTTGTTGCTCTATGATGGATTTTCTCAGGCTTTCCTCTTCTGTTTTAAAAAACTCTAGTAAAAGGCGGCTATAGTTCATGCTCACCTCAATATTTAGTTTCTGCCACCTGGCAAGTAGCTCAGGATATTGTTCTCCATATGTGGGTATCTTTAATACTCGTACACCTCTTGGGATTACACCTCTGCTGAAGCATGCTACAAAATGCTGTTGCTGTGCTGAAAGCTGTTTTAATTTGAACGAATCCACGTCCAGCTTTTCCATAGCTGTACAACTGCTTCATTGTTACTACCTCCATAGAGCAGTAACAGATTTGTATCACTTCTCACACATGTAATAAACCTTGTAGATAGGCATTCGCCTCCGTTGGAAATCATACTTGTTCTCATTTCGTTTCTATCCACATTGTTCCCTTGCGCATTTGAGTCATTTTGAATGCTAGAGTTAGCTACATTTACATCTGTTCTCATCGACCCGATTGGTCTATAATCCAATTCAGTGTGATTACTATCCTCCGCCATGTCTCCATAGGGCACAGAAAGCAAGTATAAAATGAAAATGACAAAGATAAGCACACCCACCAGAGCAAATGCCTCTCCGCTGACTGTAATAAATTATATAATAATATTGTTCCATCAGATTATTCCACCACATACTGCTATCTTTCTTTACATCATCAATTTTTATTTCCATGTTAGTATTTTTCTTGATAATTTTTAATCTCTTCATTTGCATATTCTTTTTTTCTTTTTCTTATTCTTATTGTCTCCCAAAACATTTTGTACTTCTATTTAAACATTCTCACTATTAATTTATCATTCTCTTCTTTTACCCACTTTACTACTCTATATATACAAGTATAAATAAGCAGAATAAACAATCATTCTTTACTCAGCCACCCATTCATTATCACACTCACTCTGTTATTTTGATATGCTGACATACACACTCTCCAAATTATATTACCTATTTCATACTATGCCATAACATCTCACAAAGCATCATGTCCTACTGTATCAAATGCCTTGCTAATATCACCTACCAGAACTTTCTCATCCTCCCTTTTACTTATTGTATCACACAAATTTTCTCTACAACCAATTTCAATTATTGATATCCCTTCCTTTTTATACCATATACATTTTCTTCCATAATATCCCTCATCCTTCCCCCATTGTCTTCTGTATTACTCTCATAAAATATTATACTCTGTTTTGTTTAGTGTGGCGGGTGTCTATTTTTGTCTTTCTTCTAATTTTTCTTCCATATAAATGTTAATATCCCATCACATAACTCTTCATAAACAAACCCTTTCTTCAACCATTTATTCATTACATGTACAGAATACTGTCTTTGCCAATCCATTAATTTCTTATACCTTCTATACCCTAAAACTCCAAGGAAAGGGTGCCACAGGACCAAGAACCAGTAAAACCACAACAGGCACCCAAAGAGGCAGGAGGTAATAATAAAACACAAGCCTGTAGGTGTAGGCAGCAGCAGGTTTAATCGCATAAACGCCACACAATACAAAGCGTTTTCATCCACCAGACTTCTTCAGATGTAAAATGAATGAATGAATGAAGGCTGTTATATTATTACCTCCTGCCTCTTTGGGTGCCTGTTGTGATTTTACCTTCTATACCCTATATCGTTCAGGCCTGATACTGAATCAGTATTTACTTTCCTAAGTACTTCCTAAGTACTTCTTCCAATTTACTAATAGTAATTTCATTTTCAAATTCTTCCTTAACTCAGTCTGCATTTTTTACTTCCCTTTATCTCTAATTTTCCTTCTTTTTACTATATTTTCCATGTGTTGTACCACAGTACTCATAATTTGTTCTTGTGTTTTTAACTCCATTTTACATTGTTTCAGTTCCTTCATTATACTAATATCCTCCATTACTATTTTACCCAAATATGCAGTTACTGCTTCTCTTCACCCTCATAAATAATATTTCTGCCTAAACAATATTGCCTTAATTTTTTCTTGATTTCTGTTATATATCTCTTTTCCATATCACAATACTCTCATATTATTCTTTAAAATATTTCTATAGATTTTTCCATTCTTGACTTTCTCTTCCTTTCTTACACCATCCTGCCACTGGGGAAAAATACAGTTTTTGTATATCTTTTTAATTTTAATCCACCATTCAAATAACTTTTTATAGAAGTCCTTCATAGTTATATGATCCTTCCATAACTGCAATACCACACACTCTCCAGTTTCATCCTACAATTTCTCATTTTCTTTTCTTTCCTATTTTAATATACTTCCTTTCTTCTATCACCTTCATCCATATTGCTAAATAGTCTGGAAAAACCTGTCACAACTGTGTTACCATGTGCTACCCCCAAACTTTCCGATAATAGAAAATAATCAATTTCAGATCCAAATGTCCTCTTCTATGAGTTCATTAATTTTTGTTCCACATAGCTAATTTAATATATCACCTCCTCTGTTTTCTTATTTTTCTCCCTTTCTTTTTATTTTCCCATTAAATCACAATTAAAGTCCCCTGCAGTTATAATCTCCATGTTAACAACCACATAGTCTAATATTTGATGAAACAGATACACTTTTTCCTTGCTAGTTATAAATATGCATATAATGCTATGTCTATAAACGAGTTCTCTCCACCTCATAACCACAACATTCAACCTTCATATCCTTACCAATATTACATTTCATATTTTCTCTGTTTCTTTACATAAAATAGCCAATCCAGAATGTTCACTTCCTAAATTCCAGATTATATTTCCACCCCATAATTTTTTTCTGTTTGCAGTCTTTCTTCAGTTATCAGGAATACATCATCTAACAGAATAACATCCACATTACATTTAACACACCATTCCAGTATCCCTGTTTTTCTTATACTGTTAATAATACTGTTCAGATTTAATGAAAACACTCTAATATTTTGATCTTCCCTTTTTTAACTTTAGGGAAAATATTTTTAAATTTTAATTTTCTTATTTTTACTCTTTTCCCAATTAAATATTTTTCCCCTGGGTTTATGTACAAATAATCCTTGATCCTCAGAATCAGATTTTGTATTCCCTAGCACTTCAAAAAAAGTATTGCTATCAAGCCCTTCTGCTGACCCGTCTACCTGCATGCATTGTCTCCCCTCATTTTCCCCTTCATATATTTTTTTTCTTCTACAGTTTCTTTTTCACCTAGTTCACACTATCTCCATCTCTTGTTGTCCTTCCTCAAGTGTGATTTTATCCCTTCCTGCTTCCTTTTCATTATTTACTGTTTGCTCTTGTCAATCCATCCAAAAGTGTCCATTTTTTATGCAACCTACATTCCGGCATACACTTTGCTGTATGTTCTTTCTCCCCACACTGGTTACATTGTAACTTGTCACAATCATTAATTGAATGAGAAAATTCCCCACAAAAGAAACATGATTTAGGCTGGCCAGCATTTCTTAATGTCCCTCTAAAACCAGCCACAAAAGTAACATCTGGCAAGTGTTTTGACATGTTTTTTTTACATTTCAAAACAGCTTCCACACTCCTCCCTTCCCTCCATTTCATAAGTTTCTTTCATCTCTAACTTTCACAATATTACCAACAGTTTCACACATACCCTGCATTCATTTTTTTAACATTGTCTTCTTCCAGTTCATTAATTCTAAACTGCAAAGAAACTTTTTTTAACATTTAAGTTACTACCAGAAAGAAACAATGGTTCCATGGATAAATGTCTTTCTTTTTGTTACACAGTTTCAGAAATATCGTCATCAGTCCATCAGTTTCAAATGTTACGTCACAAAAAGTATCTGTACCTGTATGTATAAAAGATCATATTTCTTAGGCATTAAAACCTCGAACAGTTACCACATTGTCCCATACATAATATCATTCTATTACAATGTCCTTTGTTCTTATTCTCATGGTTGGTCTTCTCACTGTAGGCTGACTCTGCTTCATATGTTTTGGTTACAGCACTATCTGCTGCAACAAGACCAGGCACCTTCTCAGCTTGTTGTTGCTGTCTTCTTTTATTTTCCATCACTGCTGCATACATTTTAATTGCTCCATTCTCTGCTGCCACATCACCTAGTTACTTTTTCACATAACCATCCCAAGCACTTCAGAAAAGGTTATATGAAACAGAACTGTCACCTGGATCATCCTGCTCAATTATTTTTAACAGAACATCATCTGCAAGCCCTCTGGCATCAGTTCTGCTGTATGCACCATTTTAACAGACTCACTTGCTTCATTCACCCTGAAGACAGCTAAATGCTTCTCATTTGTAACATCCACCACAAAGGAATCTGTGTTGACATTCTGAAGCTCCATACTGAATACATTTTTCTACTAATTCTTAATTTCTACCTCCAAATTTTCTTTTCTCTCCTTCTCCATGTTGCTGTTTCCCTATGTTTTATGATTCCTGTCATCCACAGCATTGATTTAATGTACCACTGTGTCCCATATATACACTCATAGTGACTGGTAAATACCCTCTTTCTCCAACAGGCACCGTCTATGGTTCCTGAGTTCCTGTAGCAAGGCATCAATCTCCTCAGGGCTGAATGTGTCAAACCTCAACCATCCCCCACTGCAACCCCCACAATCCCTGCTAATTATTTATACCAACTCCAAGATCACACTGCAGCGGGGAAAAGGGCAATTCCCCAATCTCTACAGTGCTGCAACCTGAGTCAGAATGCTTTGAGAAACCAAATTGTCAACCATATAGTCTCAACCATATAAGTTTCAACAATTCGGTCCTTTGACAAATTCTGTTAGACCTGTATAAATGCCAATTTGGGTCTCCTCTGAAAAGAGACTACTAGCCTAGATGGACTAACCTGGTCAGCAAAGGATAAATAAAAATTAAAAATAAATAAATAAATAAATAAATATTATACTAGGGGCGGCACAGTGGTGCAGCGGTTAACGTTGTTGCCTCACAGCAAGAGGTTCTCTGGTTCGATTCTCGGCTGGGGTGCCTTCTGTGTGGAGTTTGCATGTTCTCTCTGTGTTCGCGTGGGTTTCCTCCGGGTACTCCGGTTTCCTTCCACATTTCAAAGACATGCATCTGGAGCATTTCTCCCCGGGCCTTCGCTGAAACAGGCCCTGTGAAACCTAGTCGGACATTCCCGGTCAACAAATGTTAAATAAAAAAAAAATAAAAATAAATAAAAAAAAATAAAAAAATATGTGCCCCCCAACCCTGTTCTGTTGTGTATTGTCGAAGCAAGCTATAATGTCTCCTAATTAATGCAGTTTACTCAAAAATCAGTGTTCTACAACTATATTATTCTCTCCTCTTAGGTATAGACATGATCTCTAAAAAGGGAATATGGTAGAGGTTTGACAAATTCAGCATGAGGAGAATGATACCTTGCTACAGGAACTTAGGATTTATGAATGGTGCCTGTTGGAGATAGGGGGGATTCACCAGTTATTACGAGACCATTTGTGAGACACAGTGGTACATTAAATCAGTGCTGTGCTTGGCAGAAATCATATAATACAGAATTGATGGAAAAAAATCAATGACATGATATAGTAGGCTTCACAGACTGCACACAGCATAGCAACTGATGTGGAAAGATCTGCAACTGGAAGAAGGTCACAACCCACACAGGCCTTGTAGATGATGAACCATTTCTAACATCCCTGGATGGAGATGATCCTTCTCCAGCAGATGTTCCATCACAGACACTGTCCAATCCACTGTGCACTCATATCCAAGCAGTGACCTGCATGGTTTAGACAGTCACGCACATTAGAATGTGTCACATTTATGACTTGCACTATCTCTTCAGAGGTCCTGATGGCACATGCCTGTGCCTCCATGATGGCCTTATACATATTTCTGGTAGCACATAAAGACACACCAGCATCAGGAGGAAGGTGGACAGTAGGCCTCCTCTGAGCACCTCTAGATGTTGTATCATATGACAGATTGTATAGTATTATAACACAAAAGTATTAACATGAGTACTGTGGACAGATGTGTCACGTGCTGTATAAACACTCAGAATCATACCTCATCACAATAGGAAGTACTTCTTAATGACATACTTTGCGTACTGCCTAATTGTATGTAGTCTGCCCAGCATGACCTCCTGTCATTGTCTGTACATCCTCCTTCTGAGCCATTGACACTACATGACACGCTGATGATGTGTAGGCCACATGCTGCTTGTAATGTTTACAGCAGATGTGAAAATGCAGTATGCACTTTTGTAATGGTATAACTACTAATGAATGAAAATACAAGCCCTGCTTGTCCTCGTGTTTATTTGCTTTAAATGTAAGTATCTTTCTTTTGCATTTACAATTTGTGCACTGCTTGGCAGGGTGCAAACAGGCCTCACAGCTGAAGGCAAAAGGGAAAAAAATAATTTCCACAATATTCATTAGCACAAACACTACTGGCATAGTTGTGTGGGTAATTGTACTGAGTGAGTGATGTGGTCCTTAGGTATACCTTTGTCTGTTGCACAAGGTGTAAATGCAGTGACTTTGGACCAATAACAGAGTCACTTTGGTTTTCAAATCCATACTATGTGAAGGGAATGCTGAAATTATTACTCGAAATATATGACTTCCTTTCATTTCAACTTTATATGCTGTTTTTTCCTGTTTTTTGCCTTCTGCACTAGGTCACTGCTGAGCAACATGGGATCAAGTTTATCTGCTTAAAGAAAAAAAGTGAACATTTTTATTTGGGCACCCTTTTGCAGTGCAAACAGGTTTAGCAAGCAATGCATGGATGTCAGTACTCTGGACAGTACTTAGTTGACTGCAATAACTGGCATCAAGCCAGTGACTTACCTACCATGTCTTTGTGGCACAAGGGGTAAGTCAGTGACTTTTGAGACAGTACATATGTGATCTAGGGTTCAAATCCAGATAACAGTTTTATAAAGGGTGTCAGAATGCCATTTCTCATAACACTTTGATTAGGAAGTACATACAAATGGCTATCACAAGTAGGTTGATTGCAAGAATATAGGGTTACCACCTGTCCCACTTTGCGAGGGACATTCCCTCTTTGGGCAGTTGTGTCCTGCAAAAAAATTGTAAAAATGGCAAATGTCCTGAGATTTTAGGATAAAATTATTTCCTATATTTTATGTAATAGTTGCATAAAACAGTTATTTTGTATCTGAAACACCTAAATGCTATAAGAAACAGAATAAGCAACTAAAATGCTGCAAGAATAAACTTTTATTTAGGCAAAAAAGTGAAATTCTGTCATTTGTACTGGCCATGGGTATATTTTGGCCTGCAAAATCTGATGTTTGTACCAAAAATGTCCCTCTTTGGGCATTTGGAAAGGTGGCAACCCTACAAGAATATCAGTAATGCTTTGATAGCTACACTTTCGTAGGGACATAGGGAGCATGTCTCATTAATTACTTACTTGAGAAACACAGTTGGCTGTGTGTGTAATTGTTTAAGTGTGATAATGATGACAATGAAAAATGCACTTACACATCTTTGATGGGCACAACAGTTTTGTTAAAATCATCTTGACTACTCATATATCACAACTATGTGTTTATGACAGTATGTGTTGTGAACTATGACTGTATCATATCTCACCCTTTATTACTCATTTCATGAAAGTCTATCCATTTAAAATATATTTACAAATAGAAATACTGCCTCTTACATAGGAATGCAGTTCCCAGGGCTTCTTGAAGTCACACATAGACAGAAGTATCTGAAATATATCTCCATTCATATTGAATGTAGTATATTAGTAATGACCATGACTGAAAGCAAATTCTTCTGTAGCGCCATGAGATAATAACCTCATTTGAAATGTATGCATTCTTTATTCCATAGGTTTAATTCCCACCTTGTACGACTTAATTTTTACAGTGTGCAAGTCCAAAGAAATTATGTCCCAAGTCATCCTATTTAACCTTCCAAAGACCAAGACTTAAAAGCCAAGCCATTAAGCATGTCAGTGTTGACCACTGGAAAAAGTCTGAATAGGACGTGCATCACACATGGCAGTTCTACAGTCTGTACATAGATGACATGAAATTGGGTAAACTGATCACGTGCTACAGATAGGGCACGTCTGGAAAAGAACTTGACTAAACTGACAAGTTGGGCATGGATGAATACTATGCTGATAAATGCATAAAAAACTAAGCATATGAGATTTAGGAGACATAAACTGAGAGGTGAATATTTAATATAGCACACAGTGATTGAAGTTATATTTCATTTAAGGACCTGGGCATATGGGTAGATCCAGCTTTGCATTTTGCTAATCCTGTCATCCAATTGGTTAATGATAGTTACAGACCTATAGGTTGTGTAAAAAGATTTATAAAGTCTAGGAAATCAGAAATTATATCATTGTTTGTTAATTATATTAGACCCAAACATGAGTATGGAATAACAATATGGACACCTTATAAGAAAACAAGCATGAGTAAACTGGAAAGGGTATAGCAAAAATATACCATGGGCATCCATGGATGTGAAAATTTAAGTTATTATGAAAGACTTAAATATCTGAACTTGTACAGTGTCTCTTATCTATATTTAAGAGGATATCTTATTCAGGTATATAGGGTATTTAGAGACAACTACCTCTGGGAATGTTTGTGGTTATCAAAAATTAGTAGAGAATCATCAGATAACCTATGTAGAAGATTCTATAGGAATGAGAAGAATAGTAATTGGTTTTCTGAGAGAGTAGCTGATGCATGAACAGACTGCCAAATTACATTAAGACAAGCACTAGTTTAGATATTTTAAAAACAGACTGGACACTTACTATGAGAACAACTGTTCTGGTATATTGACAGGCTAGAAGGGCATTAATGCCCATGCATGAAATATTTGAACGTATGTATGTATACATGTATGTATTCTCAATGCTATTTTTCATATCTTCATTGCCATTTGTTGATATCCCTTCATCATTGTCTGGCAACAGATCTCTCTGTTTTCCATCACACAAATGCAGTTGGCATGACTGTGCATCTTTGCACACTGGCTGTTAAACATGAGATTGGAATTTGGTGCCATTTCAGACATAAAGTTGTTGCTTGACTTCTGCAGACATGGCTAATGTGGGTAATGATGGTACTAAATTTAGAGCACAGATGTAGGGTGTTGAGGAGTCCACAATTTTTGCGGCACTCCTCCTGAAGTGTACAGCCATAGGCTGCTGCAGGGGGGCTGTACTGGGTGTCAGTACAAGACTGAGGCTTGGAACAGCGTAGCCAAGTATGTTTCCAGTGCAACTGGCATCCCACTTACTGGGGAGAATTGTCGTCACTACTACAGTGACCTGAAACTCCAAAAGAAGGACCTCCTTAGCTGATGGGAGTATGAGTTTAGAACTGCTGACACCCCCTCAGTTGTGTAAGTATACTGACCCATCAGCATTTAATTATATAGAATGAATCAGACAGCTAAGATGGGTATTCATTATGCTTAGGTTCATAGGTTCATAGGTAGGTACAAGACTATCTACCAGAAGGCATTTATAAGCCTAGTTGGAATGTGTTGGCTTTTGCTGCCACCCTTAGATTTAGTTCCCTGTGCCTCTGTCCAGCAGAGCCACTGAAGTAATCCCTGGGGTAAACTTTCTGTTTCCCATCCGCCTGTCAAGGTTTCTCTTGGAATGGGTCAGCGAGGAGCTCTGCATAATGTAGATTGGAATCTTGTTCCAAAGCATTGGAAGTCTCTGGGACAGGAATATATCCCTCCAGCATGTCCTATTTATTGTTGTGGTGAGGTTTAGATCCCTGGAGTTTGTGGCTCGAAGGGATATATTTTTCTTTAGATGGAGCATGTTCATCAATTATGGGTTGGACATGGCCTTGTATGTCAGGCAGAGATCACCTCTGAGTAGGCGGTATGGAAATGTTTTCATGTTGCTTCTTCTCTTCTTATCTATTGTACAGCTGCTGAAGATATTGCAACAAACAGAGAGGTGGACCAGGAGGGGTTGAATCATCTCAGAGCGGCATGGGGTACATATGCATCAGGTCCTACTGTAACTCTAAGCAGTACTGCAATTGTATGCAGTTTCTCAATACTGAAATAACTGTATTTATGATATCATAGCAGTGCAATTGATTAATGGTACAACAGAGTAAGACCTTCCCATCACATCTGGATATTGACAAGAATTAAAAAGACTTTTATGTGATAAGGCAAATAATGGAAGACTTGATATAGTGCATTTAAGGAATAATTTTGGTACGTTTCCTTGTAACCATTGCAATTATTGTAAGTACCTAACTAAAAAACAAGAATTCATACATCCAGATCTTTCCTATACATTTGTACCTAGATTATAGGCTACCTGTGATACCACAGGCATAATATATTTGGCCACCTGTGAACAATGTTCAGTGTTCTACGTAGGCCTGACAAAGAGGAAGTTGAAAAATCGCATTTATAACCATCAATATGACATCAAAAATAAAAATGAGCTTAATGCTCTAGCAAAGCATATCCAACTTTTCCCTGGTCATACCTTTGTGTTTAGAGTATTACAAATAGTAGAACCGAACATTAGAGGTGGTGATTATATGAATTTATTAGAGTTGAAGGAACTGAAATGGATCCTTAGGTTAAAAGGTCACTATCCCCCTGGACTCAATGCTTATGTCTCATTAAGATCTTTTTTGAATACACGCAGATGAATAGTTGTATATTTATTTATCCATATTTACTTATTTATCTATACATATATTTCTATTTATTTAATTTTTTAATTATTCATCTAATTGTTATATATATTTACATATATTTATAACATGGAACCTGATTTTAAACTGATTTTAGCATGGATTTATAGTATTACATTTTTCTTGCAGACAAAGCCCTATAATTAGATAATGTTTTATAAATTCTATACATATATATTACTTTGTTTCTATAAATAGTAATATAGTTTAAAAGTAAATAAGAAGATTTTTCATAGAATAGTTTGAATATGATGCATAAATATTAAAATTTTTATCCAGGGACTTTAACCTATGAATTCTGTAGAATTTTGCACTGTTTAGTTTGTATATTAACGTGCATTAAGATTTCACAGGCATATTTTATATGAGTTTTCATATGCCTTAATTTGAAGCAGTGAGATTTCTTACATACTTTTTATTAATACTTTTTATTAATGCTTTTATTTAAATTTTAAATTATAAAATTTTTTATAAATAGAAAAAGTTCTGCACTACCTATTGTGTTGCTCAGATGAAGCTTTTAGCATGCATAGTCATGTTGCTTGAAGCGTTTCCGTTTTAAGGATTGATTGTTTTATTGTTAAATTAATTGAATAATTTGAATGTATCTTCACTATATATTCTCTGAAAGTTCATTCACTGTATACATGGTCTGAAGAAGCGTATCAGGAGATACGCGAAAGCGCTTACCTTTGTTAAAATAAAGTCTTTCTTCTTTTACTGATAACAGTCGTGGTGAGTTTAAGTTTTGCCTACCAGTACTTTGCATAGTTTTTAACTGAAAACTCTTCAGTAGCTGTGGTTCATCTTTTGTTCCTTCTCCTCAACTTTATTGGAACTGCATCTACACACGACATGGCAAACCTGAATGTGGAACTGGATTACAACCCAGAACCGAGGAACCTGCTGAATGAACAACAATGGACTGCTATTACAGTTTGTAAAACTAATCCTTTATTGGCTCTGGACTTAAATGTTTCCACTTTTGATACTGCTAATGCCACTATAGATAACTTAGAAGTTTTTAATACAAAAACGAAAATGCTTGAAAATGACTTATACAAACTTCAGCGATTTATGTGGCAATGCAAACATATGGAAGCGTGTTTGCATTTTAAGTTAGTTCCACGAGGCATGCGTATATTATGCATGCCTTCATATGGTGATTCTCACCCCATTCTCCTGAAGAAATGGCAGAAGATTAACCTTGAAGCCAGCTTCAAATACATGCAATTACTAATTGATTATTTTACCCCTCTTGAAAATGAACTGTTATCTCAAGTCAATATACTTAACAAAGAACTGAGGGAGAAATTCAGCGAAGATTTTTGTTGTAAGAAACTTGATAACATTTATAGTCAAGTAAGTTCTTATGCCTCTAGACTACAACAAATTAATCTGAAGAAAATGCAGCGAGACTTCAGAGATTTTTCTACTGGGCGAGTCTTCGTATGGCCCAGGAGCACTGACTCTAACTCACCAGCTACCAACCAAATTCATAATTTGGCGCCTCTTGATTCAACACTCACAGCCCCTGTTTCTATTGGTCCTTTGAGCTCAGCCCCTATGCCATTAATACAGGATGATGTCACAGAAGAAGCGTTCACCACGCCGCCAGAGATACCAACAAGGGTAGTCTCTGCAACAGCGACTTCAACTCCACTTCCGAATCAAGAAGCGGACAGAGCTATTGAATTTAAAAAAAACTTAGGTGCCATACCCAAACAGAATGTCCAGGATAGTTCTCGTTTTTTACCCTTTCCGATAAGGAAGCAAGCTTCAATGCGTGAACGTCTTGGCAGTTGGGAGATCAGGAAACGAAAGTTTTCGGGAGAAAACGCGTCGTATCAGAGAAGGAGACAAAAACATTAGAACCATTGTTCTTTAACATGTCAAGGTATGTACTTTCTAAAAATGATCAAGACTTGTTAAACAAAGGACTATCATTCGTCCCTTCACGGGGCAGTGTTTTATCAGACATACTTATTGATTTACGCCTGTTTGGGCGAGCAGTTGCTTTAAAGCTATATTTTTATACAGACGCTTCAAGACATAAGACTGAAAATGTATCTGGTTTGCATTTCCACAAAAAGAAAAGTTCTTATACACCTCCATTGCCAGCACATGTTGAATCTTTTATAAAAATGTGCGAACAAGACTTATATCAATATTTCTTTAGCGGTGAAAGAAAATGCTTGTATTTCAACATGTCTAGAGATATTAGACTGTCTTTAAATAAGCTGATTAATGATTCTTCTATTGTATTGAGACCAGTAGACAAGGGCGGTGGTATTGCTCTGTTTGATTCTGAGAATTATCAAACCCTGATGTTAGACATGTTAAATGATGATGCGACTTATTTAAGGATAGATCAAAGAAAGCTCTCAGGAATCATTAATGCTATTAAAGACGACTTATATGATCTACTTATGTGTTGTCAGTTATCATCTAGTCTTTATGAGTTTTTACTTAATGATAGCCCAGTTGTTCCAATCATCAAGGGTTTACCAAAACTTCATAAAGGTACCTTTCCCCCTCCTTTGCATCCAATTGTGTCTAGTGAAAAGTGGGTCACAGAAAATATCTCTATATATTTAGAAGACACACTTAGACCTATAGTTAATGAGGTCCCGAGTATCCTTAAAGACACTTATCAGCTATTATCAGCTTTAGATACATTAAAGACACCTCTTATAAAAGGTAAACATTTATTAGTGTCCATGGACATTCAAAGTCTTTTTACTTCTATCCCTAATGATCAAGGGATACAAGCAATAAGAGAAGTACTCCAAGTCTTTCCTTCTGTGGACAGGAATCAGGAAATTTTAATATGTCATCTATTAGATTTAGTTTTAAATAATAATGTATTCTCATTTGAAGGCAACCTATACTTACAAGTATCCGGGGTAGCCATGGGCACCCCATGTGTGAATACGTACGCAAACCTAGTCTTATATCACTGGGAAAGGGAATATGTTTTTACAAGTATTTATTTTAGCAAAGTTTTAGTCTATAAACGTTTTGTAGATGACATTTTAATTGTTTGGGATGGTTCCACAGAAGAATTTTATCTATTTAAAAATTATCTTGAAAGCACGACAAATTTTCTCAAATTTACAGCAGTAACTTCTTTTGACTCGGTATGTTTTTTAGATGTCTCTCTAGATATTAGAGATGGTACACTGACTTCAACATTGTATAGAAAATTATGTTGGAGAAACACAATTTTACGTTATGATAGCATGCACCCACGTCATGTTTTCAGTGGGATAGTTAAAAGTCAGTTTATTAGACTCTCTAAGATTTGTAAAGACAACATGGATCTATTAATAGAGGCTGACAAAATGGAAAAAATATTTTTAGATAGAGGCTATGATCAAGAGTTAGTTAAGAATATCAGAAGGCAAGTTTTAGATAGAGCAGAAACACCTAGAACTGCAACTAGATACAAACACTCATTTTTTCCTCCTCATGCAAATGAAAATAAAAAAAACACAGATCTGAGGGTGAGTTTTGTGACTACTTACACCAATGATAGTGTAAATATTAAGAAAATTATTGCCAATAACTGGAAAGTTTTATTAATAGATGACCGTACTTTGAATTTAGTAGGTAAGAACCCTCACTTTATCTACAGAAACAACAAGAATTTAAAAAGACTTTTATGTGATAAGGCAAATAATGGAAGACTTGATATAGTAAATTTAAGGAATAATTTTGGTACGTTTCCTTGTAACCATTGCAATTATTGTAAGTACCTAACTAAAAAACAAGAATTCATACATCCAGATCTTTCCTATACATTTGTACCTAGATTCCAGGCTACCTGTGATACCACAGGCATAATATATTTGGCCACCTGTGAACAATGTTCAGTGTTCTACGTAGGCCTGACAAAGAGGAAGTTGAAAAATCGCATTTATAACCATCAATATGACATCAAAAATAAAAATGAGCTTAATGCTCTAGCAAAGCATATCCAACTTTTCCCTGGTCATACCTTTGTGTTTAGAGTATTACAAATAGTAGAACCAAACATTAGAGGTGGTGATTATATGAATTTATTAGAGTAGAAGGAACTGAAATGGATCCTTAGGTTAAAAGGTCACTATCCCCCTGGACTCAATGCTTATGTCTCATTAAGATCTTTTGAATACACGAGATGAATAGTTGTATATTTATTTATCCATATTTACTTATTTATCTATACATATATTTCTATTTATTTAATTATTCATCTAATTGTTATATATATTTACATATATTTATAACATGGAACCTGATTTTAAACTGATTTTAGCATGGATTTATAGTATTACATTTTTCTTGCAGACAAAGCCCTATAATTAGATAATGTTTTATAAATTCTATACATATATATTACTTTGTTTCTATAAATAGTAATATAGTTTAAAAGTAAATAAGAAGATTTTTCATAGAATAGTTTGAATATTATGCATAAATATTTAAGTTTTTTATCCAGGGACTTTAACCTATGAATTCTGTAGAATTTTGCACTGTTTAGTTTGTATATTAACGTGCATTAAGATTTCACAGGCATATTTTATATGAGTTTTCATATGCCTTAATTTGAAGCAGTGAGATTTCTTACATACTTTTTATTAATATTTTTTATTAATGCTTTTATTTAAATTTTAAATTATAAAATTTCTTATAAATAGAAAAATTTCTGCACTACCTATTGTGTTGCTCAGATGAAGCTTTTAGCATGCATAGTCATGTTGCTTGAAGCGTTTCCCTTTTAAGGGTTGATTGTTTTATTGTTAAATTAGTTGAATAATTTGAATGTATCTTCACTATATATTCTCTGAAAGTTCATTCACTGTATACATGGTCTGAAGAAGCGTATCAGGAGATACGCGAAAGCGCTTACCTTTGTTAAAATAAAGTCTTTCTTCTTTTACTGATAACAGTCGTGGTGAGTTTAAGTTTTGCCTACCAGCACATCTGGATATGGCAAAGGTTTACAGACTGAATAATCATAATGGTTTATTTTCTGAAATTATATAGTCATGTAATATGCCATTGATCTCATTCTCTCTTTTTTGTCTCACCAGACATCTTTCTCTCTCTATCTCTCTCTTTTTTGAATGTTTTATATGGCTTAAAAACATTTTGTTGTCATACATTTCTGCTTACAAAAAATTACATTCAGTACAGAGATGTAGACCAACCTCTGTGGATCAGCCCACCATACTTCCACAGGTTGCAGCAATGACACTCAGCACTTCAGGGTCCTAACCTGTCAGTGCTGCCTCCATAACCCCTACCTTAACTTCTCCAGCTGCCAGTGCACTGTTACTCTCTGGGAGTAGTAATAGTAGTGTAGGTGATGATTTTGTCACCTGGCAAAATATGACATGACTCATGGAGGATATCTTGGAAAGGGGTCTCTCTGTCTGAATCAGCCATTTAGAAAAGGTCCTTCATCATATTAAGAAGACAATGCCACATTGAGCATTGACACAGGAAACTAAGACAGGAGACAGTGATTACAGTTCTGAGGGTGAGGACCAGATTCTCACTGTTCTCAGGCTCAACATGGCTGAGCTTCCAATGTCCACCACATATCCCCAGGCATGGTGTCCCCCAACTTATGTATCCCACACCCATCACCATCAGTGTCTGTCTTGTATGTCTGCGCCTGCTTCCTCACCTACCCTACCAACCTGACCTTAATATTCCTAAGCACCTTTCTCAATATCCCTGTCATTTTGAAAGCAAAAGAAAAAAGAAAAAATGGGCACCTGTCCCACAAAAAAATAAAGCCCCATATGCAGCTCTCTACTTCACCTATGTGTCTTCTTGACACATATGATGTAGTACAATTATCTCTACAATATTATTCTATTGTTATCTACCATTGGTGTGGTGACAGTCCAAATTCAACAAATTCTGTCTACACTTCTACATTTATGTTGTGAAAAAGTGGATAGCTATGGTTATTTCCCACTATATTCATGCGGTTTCCTCTACTCTTTTTCCTGTATCCACTCTCTGCTTGCCCCTCATTTCACCACTTTCCTATCAAACCCTTTTTTCACACATTTAATCTGTCAAAAAATAGAATCACACACAACACACATGACCAGAAATGGCCCATAACAAAACCTTCACTTTTTGTCCTCAGCATTTGCGAGGAGTTTGGTATCTCACATCAGTGACTGTGAATTGCTGTTCATGTTCTATGGCAAAACCTGGTCAATTGTTGCCATCACTTTCAATAGTCCAGTTATCCTCATGCAAAGGTATTTAAACATACTGCACTAGCAGAATAAAGACAATAGTTTGCAACAGTTAGTCTAACAGTTCTTTGACTATTGGATGTAATAAAGTGCAACTTCTTCAGTGGAGTGTTCATGTAAATCACTTGTGTGTTGTTATACTTCTATGATATGTTTCATGACATACATCTTAATTTTTATCTAGTTATGACTGCCAGTTCATGTAAAACAGAACTCCTTAATGACCCTATTTAAGTGTAACCTGGACAATTGGAAGGGAAACTGTAAATCTACACAGAGGTTTCACCAATGTCCCTCTTAGACAGGGCCAGCTGGTGTTGATCTTAGATTCATGTGCAAACATAGACTATATTCCTTGGTCCATAAGGGAACACTGGTATAACATGGCTAGGCTTGTAGAGGCCTTAGAGCCAATAGCCTACTTACCTCCTATGATCCTATGCCCTTTGATAAACAGAATCTGAAAACTGTTGCAAAAAAGCATAATGAATATTTAATAAACCACTCTTATTTTACTCATGTCTTAATCAGGTTTTGCCTCTCCTACAGCTTTTTGATCCCTAGTGCCATTGGTTAATGACACAGTGCATGACAGATGAATAATGAGGACAAACCACAGAGATGTGCATTAATGACCCATGACACCAGCCTTTGATATGTGTCAGCCCATCTGTCTATCTTCACCCCTTCTCTCTCACCCCTTTGTACTGCTGAGTATTTATCAGGCTGATGGGTGTAAATTTCATGTTATGGTATTTTTGTACTGTCATTACTTTGTTTCATACTGTTATTACTTTGCTGAAGGCTAATACTTATATCTTCCATTGGCTGAATAAGTTAGCACTGTCTCTGCAATGGTGTAGTTTTGACATGTGAGGCATAGAATTTCCTTTATGGTATGTTGCAATAATGATTGAATCTATAAACTTAATTTTTCATCTTGACAAGGATTCTAATCCACTAGTAGGTGAAACTCTTACTGCCTGTTTCTATCAGTCTCTTTCCTGTGTGTGTATTGGCTATGTATCTGTTTAATCCCCCCTTCTGTTTTATCTGTTGTTTTTCACAGCACTTGGGTGAAGTCTGGCAACAAGCAAATGTACTATCTGATGCTAAGTGACATTTCAAGTGTTATTGCAAAATGGGATGAGTGTTTCCCCTTAGACTGCATTGCCATGGTTAGCTTAGCACAAATAGCAATGCACCCACTGTGCTATAGTAAAACAGACGTAGGGTAACAAACTGTGATACAGTTACTCTTCCATGTGTATCAGGCTGCTGGATATCATGTAAAGTGTAAGGGAGGATACAACTGATATAAGTGCAATGAATACTGCTGCCTACCTAATGCTTTTATTGAACATGTTGTGAGTGTCTCTTTCAATATGTGTTTGAAAGTTACTACAGCATGACCTCTTCTGTGGTAAGCTACAATAATCAACTTCTTTGTAAAGTTTTATTTCTACTGCCAAAGGTTAAAATCACTTAATGGTGAGCAGAACACATTCTGAATGAGGAAACAAGTATTACAAACAAACCATAAAGGTGTTCATAAATGTGCCATAACACAAACTCTTATATGTCTCTCCATCTCTGTGCCTGTCATAGCCTCTCTAGCTCATCACATTATACTGTAACATATTTAGTAGGTTGATGTATGATATGTTCATCTTATATCATTTGACTACTGCCCCTACTGTGAGGAAGCATAATGTCCACACTTCACAAGACATCCTGCTCTACACACATAGTTAGAATATGTGCTGTCATAATTCTTTCCAGATATATAACAGCCTTGTCATGTTCAACAAACTGTACACACAATTGACCTGTGATTTCCCTTGAAGAATGATATAAGCAGGTATAACAATTTATTTCAGTAGGCATTACTGACATAATTTGGGCAATCAGCATATTTAGGATAGTCATTCCTATGTAGTCTTACACCCATGATGAAAATTACTTATAATAACCACATTCTGGCAACCTTTGGAATATTTTCTGCATGCTGGACTCAAACCCTGCTGTACCTCTTCTTTTTCATTTAGTTCACTGAGCTTACACATTGTGCCACCAAGAAAGTTAGGTGACAAGTGGATTTTCTCCGCTCAGTAATGTCCAGAGTGCTGATGACAGTACAACACCACTAACCTTGTTTGCACTACAGAAGGCTAACTAAATGAAAGTTGTCACTTTTTTCCATAAGTAGTGAAACCTGTTTGCTTGCTGCCTAACATCATGCAAACTGGGAAGGCAGGCACAACAATTAATTTTTGAATTAGGTTTTGGCCCCAACATGTCAAAGGTAGAGTCCAACATGCAAAGTGTATATTTGCAAAGCACTGAGCAAGAACTGCTATGACAAATGTTAACATTATGACACGTTAAGCATTAATATAAAACAGATCTGTTCTACATTTATTCACAATCAGACCATTTTTCTCTGCTCCTTATTTGCACAAAGTTTGGCATGGAACACCACTGAGCACTGCTACTTCACATTCCAAGTTCAACATCTCAAAGTAGAATCAAGCATGAGCTAATACTTTACTGACATCCACACAAATGAGTTTCTCCACACTGCGCTTTAGGAAGAGATTTTGAACACAGGTAAGTATTGTTCCACCATGTTATTACTTGATTGCATGGAAATGGCTAACTGTACACATGTGAACTGCTCTGCACTGTGTGGTTGGCTGACTGCTTCATTATGGACAGTTATGTTGGCACTGCAGCACTTACACTTACACTTACAAATGATATGCAACCACATAGAGCCTTGTCACACATACCCCATTATTACCTAGCCCTAATGATATAAAACTACATAGAGCATTGGAAAAATACTTCATCATTACTTAGCCCTACTGATATACACCCACATAGAGCCTTGGCACACATACTTCATCATTGCTTAGCCCTAATGATATGCAACCACATAGGTCCTTGGCACACAACATCATCATTATGTAGACCTAATGATAAACAACCATGCAGAGCCTTGGCACATATACTTCACCATTACTTAGTTCACATGATATACAATCACATAGAGTGTTGGCACTCATACTTCATCATTACTTAGCCCTAATGATATACAACCACATAGGTCCTTGGCACACAACTTCATCATTACATAGACCTAATGATATACAACCATGCAGAGCCTTGGCACACATACTTCATCATTACTTAGTCCACATGATATACAATCACATAGAGTGTTGGCACACATACTTCATCATTACTTAGCCCTAAAGACATACAACCACATAGAGCCTTGGTATACATACTTCATCATTATTTAGCCCTAATGACATACAACCAAATAGAGCCTTGCTATACATACTTCATTACTTAGCCCTAATGATATGCAACCGCATAGAGCATTGGCACACATACTTCTTCATTACTTAGCCCTAATGATATACAACCACACAGAGCTTTGGCACACATACATCATCATTACTTAGTCCTAATGATATACAACCATATAGAGCCTTGGCACACATCATCATTACTGAGCCCTAATGATATATAACCACACAGAGCCTTGGCACACATACGTCATCATTACTTAGTCCTAATGATATATAACCACATAGAGCCTTGGCACACATACTTCATTGTTACTTAGCTCTAATGATATACAACCACATATAGCCTTGGCACACAAACTTCATCATTACTTAGCCTTAATGATATACACCCACATAGGGCCTTGGCACACATACTTTATCATTACTTAGCCCTAATGATATACAACCACATAGAGCTGTGACACACATACTTCATCATTACTTAGCCCTAATGATATACAACCACACAGAGTATTGGCACACATACATCATCATTACTGCTGGAGTGAATGACTTGAGATGTACCTCCCTGGACTACATGACAAGAGACATGGAAGAGCTCTTAGATCATGTGACCCAGGCAGGTATGACCCTAGCCCTGAGTAGCATCCTGCCTTCACCCAGAATGATACCACAGTATAAGGACAAAATGATTGACTTCAACAATCGGCTAAGCTTCTGGTGTCATTCAAAGGGGATCCAGTATTTTTCTGTCTGGGAAGACATGATCAACAAACCATGATGCTTTGCCAGAGATGGTCTGCACCTGTCACCCCTGGGATTCAGGTTACTGGCTAAAGCTCTTGCCACCCCTATAGTGCCTTTTTTAGGCAAGGTTCAAAGGATAAAACCACCATCATAACAGATACAAGCATGCAAAATCTGAAGGTAATGCTACTCAATGCTAGAAGTCTAAACCTCAAAATGCACTCTCTAGAGGCACTCCTAAAAATGGAGAACATTGATATTTGTGCAGAGACTGAGATCTGGTTCAAGGCTCCAGAGAGCACCCCTGCAATACCAGGCTACACTTTTTACCACACTTTTTGGCCACAAAACCAAGACCGAAACACTAAAGGTGGAGGAGTGTCCATATTCACCAAGGATATTCACACCTCCAGGCTAGTTGCCCAACATAATGCATCTGAAATTCTCCAAGTGCAACTAACACTAGGTAAGACTGCAATCCAAACTGTAGCTTTCTACAGATCCCCCACCATACCCAAAGATTCTCACTACACCTTCCTAAACATACTGGAAAATATTAAGATACAACCAAACACCCTAATACTGGGTGATTTCAACTACCCTGCCATTAATTGGGAAAACTACTCAGGTACTAACTCCTTTTTCCAACAGTTCTTGGAATTCATAAATTCCAACGCCCTGGATCAACTAATCCATTGTCCCACCAGGGGCTCCAATGTCCTAGACCTGGTCATTACCAACATGGGAGATAGATGCTCCACACCAGTGGTCACCCCCTCATTGGTCAGGTCTGACCATAAGCAAATCACCCTTGACATCCACATCCCACCCCCACCCCCCAGTAAGGAAACCTCCTTAAAAAACTTCTCCAAAGCCAACTTCATGCTACTGAAGTCAGAAGTGACAAACTTCACGACACCCATGCAGATGGGATCTGGAAGTTCGACTGCAGAATCCTACACTAAGGCACTGTACGAGCAAGTCAACTCATGCATGAATCATGCCATCCCAAATAGAACCAAGATGCTGTTCTCCAAAAAAAGGAAGCCAATCTGGTGGTCCCCTGCTATAAACAAACTATACAACAGAAGGAAGAAACTGTTGCAGAAAAGAGGAAAATCCCAGGATGCAAAAAACTCCCTCACCAGCCTCAGTAAGAAGCTGAGATCTCTCATAAAATCCTCAAAAGCTAGTTTCGAAAATAAAATTGCCAAAGATTCCAAAGACAACCACAAGGCATTCTATAGTTATGTCAAGAATCTAAATGGAAATACTCAGATCTGCTCTGACCTACAGTAGAATGGCATTAAATATACTGATCCCAAGGATATTGCCAATATCCTGGCAGATCGATTTAGTGCCAACTTCACTCCCCTCTCACCCCCTAAAGGGCCCATCTCAATACCAAAAGATTGCCAAATTCTGATAATCACAGCCACATAGGTAGGAAACAGCACTCTCCAAAGCTAGGAATATGGCATCCATGGGACCAGATGACATCCCAGGCTGTGTACTACATGAACTACAAAATGAACTGGCACCCCACCTAAGTGTCATGTTTAATCATAGCCTCACCTCAGGCTTCGTGCCCACTGAGTGGTGCACAGCTACAGTTATCCCGCTCCACAAGGGAATATCTGCCTTGGATCCCGGAAACTACTGTCCCATCAGTCTGACAAGCCTGATCTGCAAGGACATGGAACGCATTATCATGGAACTTATAAACAAGGACATTGGCAATCTTCAAACACTGGACCCCACCCAGTTTGGGTTTGTGAAGGGCCGATCTTGTCTTCTGAATCTGAATGACTTCTTTGAATCAGTCTCCAGAGCTGTGGACGAGGGTAAGGCGGTCCACACAGCCTATCTGGACCTTGCCAAGGCCTTCGACACCATCCCCCACTCTGGAATCATAGATAAACTTACTAAGCTGGGCATAAATCCCTACATCACTTGATGGGTTGCCAACTGGCTTACTGACAGAACCCAGACTGTAAAAGTAGCCGCCTCCAAATCTAGCTCCAGACAAGTGACAAGTGGAGTACCTCAGGGTTCAGTCCTGGGACCACTTTTGTTTGGAATCTACTTCTCTGAAGTACAGGCCCACACTAAGGGACTCTGGCTAACAAAGTTTGCAGATGACTGCAAACTGGGAGCCATTATTGAATCCCCAAATGATGTGGATATTCTACAAAAGGGCCTTACAGAAACAGATGCTTGGTGCCAGAGCCATGGGCTCAAGCTCAATGCCAAGAAATGCATAGTTATCCCCTTTGGGAAAAAAACATGTATCCATGAATTACCATATAGGTGGCAGTACACTAAACACCAAAAGTGTGATAAGAGACTTAGGGACACAGGTGGACAGTGGTTTCATCTTCGATGACCACATTGCCGCAACAGTCAGGAAATCCTTCTATGTGGCACATCTCATCACTAAGGGCTTTTCATCCAGAAAAAAGGAGGTCATTGTTCCACTGTACTCATCCCTCATTAGACCCATTATAGAATACAACGCCCCATTTGGTATGTACCTCTCAAGACATCTGCAACAACTGGAAAGGCCACAGAAATACCTCATTAAAAGAATCACAGGCCTAAAGCAGATGCCCTACACTGACCGCCTTAAAAAAACTCCAGCTATACTCTGTCACATATCGTCTACTCAGAGGCGATCTCTGCTTAACATAAAAGGCCATGTCAAACCCAGAGCTGTTGGACATGCTACACTTAAAGACATCCCAATCCGTCAAAGCTACATGCTCCAGGGATCTAAACGTTGTCATCACAATAAACAAAACATGCTGGAGGGATAGGTTCCTGACTCAGAGACTCCCCAGACTCTGGAATAGCTTGCCCATACATGTCAAGCAGAGTGCCTCTTTGGCCCTCTTCAAAAGGAACCTTGATGATTGGATGGGAGAAAGGAAATTCACCCCGGGGATCATGTCAGTCGCCCTGCTAGACAGGGGTCCAGGGAAGTAAATAGTGTGGGAAGAAATAGCCAGGGAATTGTTATGGCTAGGCTTGTATAGGCCCTAAGGCTGATAGCCTAGTACCAACATATGAACCTATGAACTTAATGATATACAACCACATAGAGATGTGACACACATACTTAGTCATTGTTTAGCCCTAATGATGTACAACCACACAGAACCTTGGCACACATACATCATCATTACATAGTCCTAATGATATACAACCATATAGAGCCTTGGCACACATATCTCATCACTATTTAGCCTTAATGATACAAAACTACATAGAGCCTTGGCACACATACTTCATCATTAGTTAGCCCAATTGATATGCAACCACATAGAGCCTTGGCACACATACTTCATCATTAGTTAGCCAAATTGATATACAACCACATAGAGCCTTGGCACACACACTTCATTGTTACTTAGCTCTAATGACATACAACTACATAGAGCCTTGGTATACATAATTCATCATTACTTAGCCTAATGGTATACAACCACATAGAGGCTGGTCACACATACGTCATCATTACTTAGCCCTAATGATATACAGCCACATAGAGCCTTGGCACACATACTTCATCATTACTGAGCCCTAATGATATACAACCACATAGAGCCTTGGCACACATACTTCATCATTATGTAGCCCTAATGATATACATCCGCACCGAGCCTTGGCACACATACTTCATCATTACATAGTCCTAATGATATAAAACCACATAGAGCCTTGACACATATACTTCATCATTACTTAACCCTAATAATATACAACCACATAGAGCCTTGGCACACAAACTTCATCATTACTTAGCCCTAATAATATATACCTGCATAAAGCCTTGGTACACATACTTCATCATTATGTATCCCTAATGATATGCAACCACACAGAGCCTTGGCACACATACATCATCATTACTTAGTCCTAATGACATATAACCATATAGAGCCTTGGCACACATACTTCATCACTACTTAGTCTTAATGATATGCAACCACATAGCGCCTTGGCACACATACGTCATCATTGCATAACCCTAATGATATACAACCACACAATGCCTTGGCACACATACTTCATCATTACTTAGCCCTAATAATATACAACCAGATAGAGCCTTGGCACACATACTTCATTATTACACAGCCCTAATGATATACAACCACACAGTGCCTTGACACTCATATGTCATCATTATTTAGACCTAATGATATAGAACCACATAGAGCCTTGGCACACATACTTCATCATTATTTAGCCCAATTGATATACAACCACATAGAGCCTTGGCACACATACTTCATCATTACTCAGCTGTAATGATATACAACCACATAGTGCCTTGGCACACATACTTCATTGTCACTTAGCTCTAATGATATACAACCACATAGAGCCTTGGCACACATACTTCATTGTCACTTAGCCCTAATGATATACAACCACATAGACCCATGGCACACATACATCATCATTACTTAGTCCTAATGATATATAACCATATAGACCCTTGGCACACATACTTCTTCACTGCTTAGCCCTAATGATATACAACCACAAAGAGCCTTGGCACACATACATCATCATTACACAGCCCTAATGATATACAACCACATAGAGCCTTGACACACATACGTCATCATTACTTAGCCTTAATGATATACAACCATATAGAGCCATAGCACACATACTTCGTCATTACTTGGCACTAATGATATACAACCACATATAGCCTTGGCCCACACATGTCATCATTATTTAGCTCTACTGCATTGGGGCATTAAGGATTGTTTTGTATTAACAGGGCACATTGCCCCTGCATGAGCAGATACCATTGCTAATAATAGTAACATTCATTAAGGTTTACATATTATCATCCTAACCAGATGAACCACAAATATTTCATGGTTCATCCTGTGTTTCACAGGTGTGTGTGTAATTCATCTACACATCAAGTAAAACAGGTACATGTTGGTCTGACTTCTGCAATATACAGTAATGACTACATAGCTCCTAAGTCAGAAGTATGTATTTATTTTTGATCAGAAGATTGAACGTACTCCATATCAATAAATACAGCTTTGGACAAAACTTCTCTGATACAGAATGAGAAACTGTTCCAATGTACATGGCACTGTCACACTGTAGAAGTCAAACTTCTTCTGTGGCACTTACTTTAAGTACTGCGTCCTCTAGAATTTGTAACTAGATAGGTAGTAGGTACTAATCTCACACCAGATAACGTGTGTGTGTGTGTGTGTGTGTGTGTGTGTGTGTGTGTGTGTGTGTGTGTGTGTGTGTGTGTGTGTGTGTGTGTGTGTGTAGGGGGTATCTATGTGGGTTGTGTATAACGTTGTGTAAATATGGCTTTATGTACTGCTGGCATCACTGAACTAGCAGTCTGGAGAACTTTTAAACTGGAAGGTGAGTCCAAAGCACTGTCAGACCCTTCTCCCAACATAATCTTCTCTGGGCAAATAAAGTACATCAGATGATGTCATCCTCTATAAAGTGCACTCTCACAGTGTATAAGTCTGAACTCTTTGGTGGCCCTTCCCTTAAATACTGTGTCCTCTAGGTAGGTAGGCATTTCTAATCTCACAGCAGTCAACATGTGTGTGTGTGTGTGTGTGTGTGTGTGTGTGTGTGTGTGTGTGTGTGTGTGTGTGTGTGTGTGTGTGTGTGTGTGTGTGAGATGGTGGGGCCATAACATGACTTGTGATTAATTCAACAACTGTGTTCATTTTACTCCCACTCCTGAGAAACATTTACATGGTCAGGTGAATCTCACCTCCCCTTTTTCCTCTGTCCACCGACACATACGGTCTGCAAATGCAGTCTTACATCACTGAAGTCATACCTCTCCTGTGACGCGTGCATGCAATATACTTGTATGTAAATTGTGTCACCTACATTGGTAGAGAGTTCAAGTACAGCAGTGAGAACCTCATTACTGTGTGCGTGCAAATGTAAATGGATGCAGAAGTGTCTTACACCTCTTAGGATTGACAACATTTAGAATCCTACATGGCTGCAGAAGTCATTTTTCCACCGACATCTCCTTTTCATGACATGGCTAATGTCATACCTTCAAAGATGCAGTGTGGCTCACATGCAGTTAGACTTCTTCAGTGGAGTATGCCTGTAATGCACTTGTGTGTAAATTTTATCAGTAAATATGTAGGGAATTTGAATGCAATATTGACTGTCTTCTATGAGAGTATGTTTCTTCATCTTGCTATGCAGAAAAGGCTGCAGATACATGATGTATATCTATACAGTGTGCTTGTGTTGTGTGACCATTCTTTAGCAGAACCATCGATGTAATACACAATTGTGATGTCATCCATCAAAATGTTCAGAGTCACATTTATAAAATAACTTTCAAGTGACACTTGTGTTTCAGCAAACCTTCAGTAGCTTGTGATTTTAGGGATATAGTTGAAATCCTGACACTGCTACTTACACTCAAAGTACATATTGTTAACAGTGTTGTCACCCACATATGCTATATTCATGTGTAGATGCTGTTTCCTGTTACAAGAGTTTATTCTAATTTTCATTTTGAAATGCTGTATTGAAGACTGATGCTGTCATTTGATTAGCTTGTCCTTCCACACCAGTTATAGTGTGATCCTCTTCAGTACTGAGGGCAGGAGAAGATGTAATGTATGCTGTTGCCTAAGTAAGGCATGTGTTTCAGTTCAAGATTATATCCACATTTTACATAATTGTTGTTCTGCCATCACAGTGACAACAGCAGCAGGCCACAGGTGTGTTTTGGTGCACCTATCATCAGGCCATGCTGTCTGGCATGCAGCAAGATTATTTCTAAGTAGTTACAGGGACACGTATTCCTTGATTCATTAACATGATGTAATACTTTCACATAACTGCACATATGACAATTGGCAATGCACTTATACCAGGGCACATACACTGATCCCACTATTGCTCTGATTTTCTCAACACTTAGTCAAGTGTTCCAAACCAGCATTGAGTGACTGTAATCATTTGCGTCCTTAACTGTCCTGCAAGAATGACATCTCCACCAACTCTGATGTGTACATATAGAGAGGCAGAGCCCTTCTCCATCAATTTTATTATATAAAAAGTATGGGTAAATAAAGTACAGCTGATTTAATGATTTCACATAGGTGGAGTTCAACAGCTGTAATAGTTCTACTGTGGTGCATGCGATTCTTAGCTATATTGTTAGCTGGAGGAGTTGTACAGCTTGATGTTCAGTTCTAGCATAAGGATTTATTTTTGGTGAACATAACAACACCACACAACAACCATTACATCACATCAGTATTAACCCTTGATATGTTGCACGAACACATGTGATTGTATATTTAGATTTCATAGCAGTATACATTTGTTCTGTCAGTATCATGTTGGGAGTGCTACTGTGGCACATACATTGAATACTGGTGTACAAGAGTGTGCACCAGTTCTTGGGTGGTATGTGTACAAACATAGAGAGAAACCCTCCTTGCCCAAGGACCATTGATATAAGACTGCTAACAATTGTGTGCACACAATTGTGTGCTATCTTACCAGGGATAGCACCCACAACCCTCCTGGACATGTGCAGTCATCACTAAATGCAGTCTTGGGTATTGACTAACATTTTCATGGTATTACATTGGGATGAAACTGCTAAGCTTAAAATGACCTGTGGGTCGATAGCCTAATAATCTCCTGTGATCCTATGAGCATAATCCATTAACTGCCATCAGTCTGACATGCTGATATGGCATTTATTATCAGGGTCCTTTCTTAATTCACACATTAATTTCACTTGTTTGTGACAATACCCATAGCTATGTCTTGTGGCAGATGCCAAAAATACACAGATCTGTGGAATAATTGCATCATAGTGTGGTGATTTGTCTGTTCTTATCTGTCTTGCACAATAAATGTATCAGGCAGGAATGCCTTAGTCATGGGTATTACTTATACTAATGGTTAAGGTGTTTGCCTTACAAACACAAGGTGCAGGGTTTGAGTCTCACAAGGGGATAATTGGCTAGGCTTAAAATGGCTCGCAAGGGCAGTTAGCTTAGTACTAACTTATGTTGTTGTGACACCACACACACCTACATATGGGGTGCATATCCATTAGAATATTAAAGTACATAATTCCCTCCAAGGGTGATCCTCCTCATATGTGTGTTATGCCTATTTTGTGATGTATGCAGTTAATACATAGCTCAGTGGTAACACTGATGCCATGAGTTAGAGTCATGCAAAAGAACATTGTATCTTCTGAGGCATTCATATATTTCAACATGTTATATTGAGGGAATGCACATTGTGCAAATATCCCCTAAGGTATGTACTGTCCTTGCTAACTATCATTTCAACTCAGCGTGTTAATGACATTTATATCTCATTTAATCCCCCTCTGTTGCAATGTTACTACATGTAACTCTCACATCCTATAATGTCATATCTGATTTTATTTGCCTATATTTGCACAGGAAATGTGACCACCCTTAATTATTATGACATACATATTGCATAATTTTATTGCTATAAAATTCTTTTTGTGACGTAAGCATCTTTAAATGAATTATCTTAGTAGTACAATTTGAACATTTACCCTCCCCTCTTATGTATTTTTGTATGCACATCTTTGATTTATATGTCCATTGTCCTCAGTACACTTTCTCTGCCTGGAACAGCTTGCATTATTTGTCCTACGTAGCTGTTTGTGCTGTCCCTGTGAGCATGCTTAATAGGTTTACTCATAGACAAGCCTGTTTCTTTACTGTGTGTGCTTGTGCTGCTCAACATATTTTCATGATTACAAACACTGTTGCTGGTCACGGAAATGCGCTTGTACTTGTGTAGGCATGATGATCAGCATGTATATGCGATTATCACTGCTGCTCATCGCTCTAACATGTAAACATCATATAGGCTTTGCATTAATCCTACATGATTGTTCATGAATCTTAGGTCTGTTTAAATTTTGTTTATTTGTTGATCACTTGTATGCCTCTTTTCACTATGTTCTTTATGTAATGTTATAATTTTTCCTGAGCTTTTATCTCTAGGCCTCTGTTGAGAAGGGGTAGCTTTCTGCCCAGTCAGACTATTCTAGTAAACAAATGCAAATGCAGTGTAGGTTGAATTTAGCTTTCCATAAGACTTTGTTCTTTTTTTTTTGTTTTTATTTTTTTGGGCAGATGCTATATTTGGTTAGAGGATCATAAGGTATCTCATATCTGTATGGTTTCACAGGTTACTGGTCAGAAGGAGGATGTTGGACTGGAGAAGGCTTCTATGTTTGAGTACAATGGTTTAAGGAATAAATTGCTTGGTTAAAGCCAAGGCAGTAGTATCTTTGTTTAAAAAGGAAGCCATTAAACTAGCATGTCTGCAAGAAATGAAATTAAAACCCCCACCCCCTATTTGAGGGATTGGAGTCACCTAGGAGGGGTATTATCCTTTTAATCCATTGTTTTCTAGGTTGGAATGTTGACTAGAGTAAAGCAGACAGAAGTGGTGCATGGATTCTACTAACAGTACACACTAGTGTTGAGAAATTAGTGGTGGGATGTTATTATGAGTTAATGAGGATAAGGATGAGGCTTGGGACTAGCATATGGATCAACTTAGGCTTTTTCATAATAGAGGGTATTGTTTGCTCATTGGAAGGGATTTTAACACTACACTACATTTGTGGTTAGACTGAATACCAAAATGATTTGAAAGCTATTCACATAAGACTTAAACTCTACAGTCAGCTATGGAGAGGTTGGACTCCCTGGATTATACATTTTATGGAATGGCTGATGAGGGAGGCAAGCTGCTGATATGCTTTGGGGTTCTAAGAACTTGACTACAGGGTTACAGGGACAGAATTTGAGTTGGTAGGTTTTTCTGATCACTGCTTTGTTTATCTTAGTCTGGTATTAGGCAGTGGTACTAGGCCAATATTTATGTGGAAATCTGACTTTATTTACAAAATACAGACAAAATTAAGATTATCAGATCATGGATTAAGTACTTTTGGTATGGAAAGCCATTCTCTTAAGGGAATATAGCAGAAGTAGCTTTCTTTCAAGAATACATTGAGAGCTTTTTGTGAAAAGATTTTCAAATCCCAATTTCAGGTGAAAAAGCTGCATAATCAGTGGTATGAAGCTGAACTTAAGAAGTTGAAAAGGTTGTATAAGAGATCTAAATGTGGGGATAAGACCACAAACACGAGCTGCAGAGGCTCTTATTAAGGAAAGAATTGCAGAAAATTCAAGAGAAGTAGGAGATATAAGATTTTTTCTTTAGCAAGAGGTTTCACTAAACCCAAGATATCAGGAAAGAGTCAAAGACTTGTCAATGCAGGACTTCATGGGGCAGATGGGTTGGTTATTACCTGCAGGCAAAAGATAAATGAGTTATTCTATAATCAAATATGGAGGTACACAATTGAATTATGAATCAAGCTCATGTGTAAAATGTCAACATTTCTTACAAACTATTACTATTAAAAAGTTCTCTGCTGAAGACAGGCAGGGGTTGAAAGGGAATAGCTCCTTGGCAGGCATTTTTTAAAATTTTTTTATTTAACATTTGTTTTCCGGGAAAGTCCGACTTGGAGCAAAGCCAATTTTCAGTGGAGGCCCAGGGAGAAATGCTCCAGACACATGCCTTTGAAACGTGGGAGGAAACCGGAGCACCCGGAAGAAACCCACATGAACACAAGGAGGACATGCAGACTCCACAAAGAAGGCCCCCCAGCCGAGAATCCAGGAGGTTACCTGGAAGCTTAGGGACTGGAAGACACCATATTTAGATGGACTGATGCCCATTTTGTACAAGGCTTATAGTGATATTTTGGTGAAACTATTACTTGAAAATTTTAACTTTGTGGAGCGGGTGGGTCATTTTGCAGAGGAAGCCACCAAGGCTAAGGTGAATTTATTTATTTAAATCCAGGACAGATACATATCATGCAGCTAATTACAGGTTAATCTCACTTCTTCAGTTAGAGGTGAAGATCTATGTGAGAATTCTGGCAAAATGGTTGGATGAGATTATGCCAAAATATATCCAGCAGAACCAGCAGGGTTTTTAAAAGACAGAATGGGGAGGTGGGCAGACTTTTTATGACTCTGGGTGAATATTCAGAAAGTACTTCTATACTAACCAGTCTAGAGCCATATTGACAGATTTTTCAAAGACTTTTGAATGTATCAAATGAAATTATTTATAGGCATTTCTGAGATGTTCAGGTACCCTTATCAATTTATTCTGAAATATAAATGACTATTATGTTGGGGCTTCAGCATGCCATCTTATCTGCACCTATTAGACTGATGAATGGTGCAAGACAAGGGTACCCTCTCTCTCACTTATCTTTTTTAGCCATGGCAATATCTGATGAATTACTGAATCTAAACATGCCTGAGATGCCATTGTAACATTGGCTGGGTGTTCATTCCTAACATCCAGGTTTACCAAGGACTGCATGGATTGGCTATCACCTCAACTCATTTGCAGTTTGGAGGTATTAAACTCTTTTCAGGAATTTGCAAGGGTATTGGGATTACACCTAAATATATGAAAGCCTAAGCTTTTCCTCTTACACATCAAGTGTATGAGAACTTAAGGGACTGGACGTGCCTTTCAGGTTGGTACATGGAGTAGAGTATTTGGACGTTTTGATGGCTCTGGACATGTCTTATGTTTTTCAGATGAATGCCAAGGCACTTCCTCAGTATTTACAGACTAACAGTCTACTGTGGAGGGAGCTATACCTACCAGTTCTGTGTCAAGTACAAATAGCCAAAATGTTATTATTACTTACAGTTTTATTTGTAATTAGACATGTAACTCATGTCATGCTCTTCCCATTTCTCAAAGATTAGAAAAAGATAATTATGAGTTTTATTTAGCACAAAAGCAGAACTAGAATTTCCAACAATGAAGGTTTTGTTGTTTCAGGTTCAGGAGGTTTAGGGCTCCCTAATTTTTTGGCATATGCAAAAGAAGCTGTAGGATGGCAGTATGGAAGGTCTAGGAGAGTTCAAAAACCCATTTGTTTCACATAGCACTTGGGTGCATTACCAGCCACTGCAAGAAGGACAGCACATCACACATGGTTTGGGATCCAGGGGACTGGAAATTAGGCTGGAGAAGCAATTTACATGTACTAGCAAGGATCATAGGAAGGGAAGGAATATTTTACCAATGTCGAGATTATGAGCCGGCCTTGAAAGTTTTGTTAATCAGCAGACTTTGTTGGCACAACTAGATTGTAAGAGGGATTATGGGTGCTGTGGGCAAAACAGTCTTCTCATCTTTCTCTCTTCTCTACAGGTGTCTGTGGATATGGAAGAGGCTAAGAAAGACATTATATGATGTCAAGTTTGGCAGATCTGAGGAAGCCTTTATAAGCTACATAGATGTAAGACATAATATGTGCTTTGATTGGTGGGGGCAATGAAATCCCCAGGTGAGCTAGAGCAACATCGGGGCTTGAACATTTTAACACTGCTAATTCAGAAATTAAGAGGTTAATACTTGCCCACTGGTTGGATTTATTACATTGTCAATTTCCTGAACAAGTAGAACAACTAGTACTTTGTTTTCCTGTATAGTGGTGAGTATCCCTTCCTGTCATGCAGGGACCAGGATTTGATACTCTGATGAGAAGTAGATTCATCTTACCCACTGGTGGTCTACTGGTTAGGGTTTAGTGCTCTTTACATCAACAGCTGGGGGTTGATTCCCAGTCATGAAGTTTTAATAGCTTTGTGTGTGACTTTCTAGCTCAGGGGTAAAAATGCTGACCTTGTAAACCAGTGGTCCTGAGTCCAAATGCCATCAGAACTTTTGAGCCTCTGATTTAAAAGAGAATGAGTTTTAAAAAATGGTGTAGGAATAATGGTTAAGATGTTTACCTCACAAATGCAGGGTTTGATTTTTACCTTTCAGCTTCTTTGCAGGTGGCTTGCAGTGATCATGTGGTGGTTAGTATAGTGGTTAGTATTCTATGTTGTGGCTACAGCAATCTTGGTTCAAATCTGAGCTATGACATTTTATGTAAAGAGTGTGATAATGTGATGCTGTTGCTTTACCATAGTTACACGAACTTGCTGAAAACCACTGTATCCGTTTATTCAACAAGCAACATTGAAATAAATTAAGTGCTTTCACTCGTTTTCTACTCGGGCTTCATCAGGGTCTGATAAAGCCTGAGCAGAAAATGGGCAAAAGCACTTAGTTTATTTCAGTGTTGTTTGCTGAATAAATGGGCATGGTGGTTTTTAGCAAGTTCGTGGATTTTTTGTTTTTTATTAGTTGAGTTACCCTAGTGGTATGTTGTTTTGTTTAGTGTTGCTTTACCATAGGTGTCTACCCCCTCAGGTCAAATTTAGGTAGTTTAAATGCATTCATCTGTTGCATTTTCTTCACATTTTTTTAAGGACAAGCTGCACAAAAGATGAGCCCTGCTGGAGATGTGGTGTCACGGAAGCAGATTACTTGCATGTGATATGGTTTTTGACAAGGTACGAGCAATTTCAGCTGAAGTCACAGATGTAGTGGGATGGGCTCTTTGGACTCCCTTACCAAATGCATTAGACATTCAGTTTTGGCTATTGGCAACACCATTACAGGACCATTAAGTTCTCACTTACAATTTGGGGATGTTTGAGAATGGTTGTTGCCTCCTCATTGAGTATGGTATTTAATTGTTGGAAATATATATCTTCTGACTGGAATACTCTTTTATTCAATTGCTTTTCATAAATTCAGTTTATGGAAACACAAAGATTTAGATTTGAGGGAATGGAATGAATACTCATCTATACTTTTATTTTATTTCCTTCGTGGGAGCAAAGTTAAGCTTATTTTATGGGACTTAACAGGTATTCTTTTTCATATTGGTCCTTGTATATTATGCCGTAACAGTGTGTATGATGCATCTTGTAGAAATGATACAGATGTATGCATGTTGGTTGCATGATGAAAGGTTGTTCAATAACGAATTAAGTGCACCAGTGTGATTTCATATGTTCTGTAGAATGTATGTAGTTCATTAGTTATAGTGAAATGGTATATACTGACTTCATAATTAACAGTTTTAAATATCGATGTTCAGATTTGATAATTTCGATAGCTGACCATAGATATAAAAGAGTAGACATATTGTTCAGTGAATGAAATTTGTATGGTTTTTAATTCTCTTTTTTTCTTTATATGTGCAAAAAACTTTTGGTACTTAAAAAAAAGACATGAGACTCTTGATTCAGGGCAACGTAACCTCATGACTGCCTTGAGATACTTGTATGGCTAAGTTTGTGCCACTCCTTGATCTGGTGCCTGTTATCTCTCGTATTCTGCTTTTAAAACCTGTAGCAAACCACTTGCTACATTTGGAGCAACTAACTTGCTAGCTTGTTACAATTTATACAACACATGAACTAGTGAAGTAAGAGCTTCAGTACTGCTATAGGCAGCAAGCAGTATCAGAATCCAGACATGCCAGTACAGAAATGAATCTGTACTCCAGGGGTCCACCAAGACATCCCCACACCTCTCAACTTCTTTTATCAAGAAATTTGGATAAAGGCAAAAATAATGGGGGAGCAAATGTCCAATACCAGGGATATTTTTTTTAACATTAGGCAAATTCACTTAAAAAATCAACATGCATTTCCAGAAAAAAGAAAGCATGAGACTCCAAATTAGTGCCTGACTGCATTTTTTTCTTTGGTCTTCAAGGTCAAGACCTTTTTTTTCTTGTTCCTGAAGCTGTCAAAGGTTGCGATCAATAGGTGCTGATGGCATAACTCTCAACCTCCACGCATTAAAATTCTTAGCATTGACTGTTAAAACTCATAGCAGAGGGTCGGAAAGAGAAGCACTTTCTTATATTTCACAGCAGAAGGTCTTAATATACAAGTCTCTATTGTGGTTAGTGACCCTACATTTTTGTATAGGCTTATTTCATGTATTTAATAATGTATGAACTCATAAACAGGCCTACCTTTATGAGGAACATCACAAATCTAGTTGGAGTACAGTTAAATCTGAAGGTCAAAATGATAGCACTATGCCTAAATCAATAGCAGTTGAGATGTTTGGCTGATTGTGTGAGAGTGTAACACCGGTGCTTGTTAAAATATCGACAATTCACTGTTAACAAAATGCTGGCATTTTAATTAATGCTGGTACTGCATTTGCAATCATGGTTGAAGTGCTCAGTGTGTGGTAGATTGACTGTAGCAAGATACTTGCTACATTTGTAGCAAACAGCTTGCTAGAGTTTTAAGTAGAAGAGCACTTTTTTCTTTACAGTGAAGACTTTTTTAGCCATAGTTCAGGCAAGTGAGTGGTCCCCTTTAGTTCTAGGACCCTATTACATCCAATCTTTCCAACTGTCCAAAGGCTGTCCCTACATAGCCTCACACATCAGAAAGCTCATGCCTGACAAATCTGATAGAGGTGTTTGATTGTGATCCAGATATAAACCACTGATGGTTTGCACATGTGGCTCTAGTTATATTTTCAGCAAGAGGAGATGACGTAATAGTGCAAAAAAACTAACAAACAAAATAGTCTGTTTTTAAATACTCATATGATGATAACATGCATATTACATTGTTTTACCCAGACAAAAGAATATAGTAAATGGAGTCTGCTCATATGAAAGGATGCTTACCATCAAGCTTCCAAAACAGTTTGTACTGGGGATAGTCCTTTTGCATAAAGTATGCATTTTTGCTAATAATAGTAAGGTGTATAATATGGTACATGTACAAGAAGGTACAGAATGGAGGGAAAGCACCTTTGGCAGCATTGAATAACTAGTCTTCAAAACATGGCCAAAATAAAATAATTGCAGAAAAAATGCAGTATAAGCTCTGTGTGTGTATGTGTGGGGGGAGCGCTCGTTCTTCTGAACAGTGACAGGATTCTTGAGTTTAATGTCACCAACACATGTTCAGCCGGTGGATCAGATGTCAGAGGGCCCGCTGGGGGATAGAGAGGAAAGCTATGGCTTTTGCCCCTTTGTCTTTCCTAGCAGGGCAGGTAAGAAGTTGTCTAGGGAGAATTTGTCCAGTTAATAATCTCCAATAGAAACAATGGACTTGCTAAATCTCACGTCACAAAGTAGGGCATTAAAACTATCCTTGACTCTTTTTGCAGGAATTTTTCTCAGAAGAAGTAACTTCTAGTTGAAAACTTGGGGATTAGTGGCTAAAATGATGTGTTTGAGAAGCAGTAAACCAGGAAAAGAATACAAATGGAAGGAAAAACAACTGCAACAATCTTCGACTCATCTGATTATCTAACAGTAAGTAAGCAATGTGAGAGAGCAGGAAGGAAGGCAGGCAAAATACTGTCATGCATTTGAAGAAGCAGCTGCAACGAGAGAACAAAATTCAAAAAGAAATTATTCTTCTGACAAACACAGCTAATTAGATCCCTCCTAGATTATTGTGTATATTATAGGTGGGTTCAGGGTTCCATTCTCAACACAAAAAAGGTGGGACAGAGGCAGTACAGAAGAAGGGGAACAAAAAATGGTGCATTGTCCCCGGGTCTATACCAGAACATCGAAGTTTTAAAACTTTGAATGTTCTAATATCGCCCCCTATGCAGTGAACAATAAAAATAGCGAGGCTGCAGAATGCCAAATTCTTTCCTAGGGATAGAATTCGGTTGGCCGGTTATGTGGCTTTGCTATTTTCAGCACTGTGGTGAAAAGTTACTGGTCAGGTTCAGGTAAGTGTGCGATTGTGTGTACGTTAGGGTTAGAGTTCGATTTAGGTGAGTTAGGGTTGGGGAATGGGTTAGGTGAGTTAGGGTTAGGGGCAGGTTAAGTGAGTTAAGGTTAGGGCACGGGTTAGGTGAGTGTGTGATAGTGACGGACCTTAGGGTTAGGGTTTGGATTAAGGTAAATGGATAGATAGTAGTGTATGTACAGTTTAGTGTAGGGTTAGATGTAGGATTTTAAGTGTATGTGTGTGGATTGATGTGTTTTTTGGTGTGCTTGTGTTGTGTGTATGTGTTTCGGAATAGCAATTTTTTTCCTTGGGAAAAAATTTGCTGTTCTGAATGTTCGATACTTTGTGGTTTAGATATTTTGGGTTCGATGAAATAGCGTTCACTATTTTCATCTTTCAATAGCGTGATATAAACGCTTGTGCCCATGGTGATAATCAGGGAAACACAAGGACAAAAAATTCGGGGAGAAACTGTATAAGTGAAAGCAGAGAACTGGACTCAATCCAAAGAAGAGAGGAAGACTAAGGTTTGGAGATAGGATAAATAAGAGAAAATATTTAAAAGGAGAATGGATTCAAAAGGAACAGCCTTCTGGAAGAGGTCAAAACACAAAAACAGCGATATAATTTGTGAATGCATGGCAGACACAAGGAAGTTTTTATGTTGGGTGGAACAACTAAGAAATAAACTGCTATTTAGAATGTGCAGCACATCCAGAAGGTAATGAAATGGGCAGAGTTAATGGGGCAAGTTGTCCTTACCTTCCACTTAAATCTTTTTTTTTTTCTGTGAACATGTAGAAGGTGGCAAAAATAAACATTTTATACTTCCTTTCTTTCTGCAGGTCTGACTTATGTTACTGTAAATAAACTAACAGTTCACAAACCTTGATCAGTTTATCAAATGTATATTCTCAAATGTATTTTATTTTATTTTTATTTTACATTTGTTAACCAGGAAAGTCCGACTGGACACAGATCCCTTTTCAGCGGAGGCATGGGGAGAAAAGCTCCACATACAGTATAGTACAAGTGAGGATTTCATTTACATTTATTACTACAATTATGGTTGCTATAGTGTCTTTTCAGCTACTACTGGTATACCTGGATAGAAGCAAGGTGATCTGTTTCCATGTTGTCTACTATATCTGTAATTTCACAAGCAGTGTTATTTATTTATTTATTTACCATTTGTTAACTGGGAAAGTCCGACTTGGAACAAAGCCAATTTTCAGTTGAGGCTCAGGGAGAAACACTCCAGACGCATGCCTTTGTAACGTGGAAGAAAATGAGAGCACCCAGAGAAAACCCACATGAACACAGGGAGGACATGCAGATTCCACACAGAAGACACTCCGGCCAAGAATCGAAGCAGAGAACCTCTTGCTGTGGGGTGACAACATTACCGCTGCACCACCGCACTGTCATTATCGATTTACTACACTATCCATAGGATTCTAAAATCCTGTGGCTGCAACTGAGGTTAGCTCTCCTCTGCAAAGTGTACATGTATGACAAGTCCTGATGTTCATTAACAATAAATGTGGCCAGTCAGTAGTTCAATGAGTGGCTCATTAAATATCCTTGCTGCATGTGCAAATAATGTGTAAGAATATGGTGCAGCCACAGGCAAGTATTAGCAGCAGTAATATTTGTCCAGTGATCACAAGCCTAGAAGGTGCTCTGTGCAATCCTGCACACACCGTTGCAACAAGAGAAGCTTGGGCAGCTCTCCGCTGTTTTCCTACAAATGGACAAGGACATTAAGAAGTTCATTTGAGAACAGAGACTTTTTTTTTTTTTTTTTACTGGATAAAATTACTAATGGTACAGATCCTGCAGGCATGTTTAAATGTGGAAAATGTATATGCTGCCAATATATTTTTACAGGGTCATGTTAAAGATTTAAACATAACAATTTTAAACTATTTGCTCACCATTTCGACTATAACACTACAAATTTAGTTTACGCTGCAGTGTGTGCATCTTGCAATTATTTTTACATTGGGAAGACATGCCGAAAACTCTCTGACCGCATTAAAGAGCACTATGGTGCGATCAGAGCTAATTATTCTAATAATGCACTGGCTTGGCATTCTAGGGCTTGCTCAACATTTTCCAAGTTTTATTTTTTAGTGTTGGAACAAGTAAATCTGTTTTTGGAGAGTATGCTACACTTTTGGAGTTTAAAGAACTACAATAGCAGCTCCTCTTGGGGGGCGGACTCAGCACCACAGTTAAATGATAGCTTGAATTTAAAATGTGCTCTGAGGTGGCACAACTAATTACAGACTACAGACTACTAGCTCATGTTTATTCATATTTGTTTCTTTGCTTTTTCCTGTTTCTAATGGTTACATTGATTCCTTAGTCTGGACTCGAGATTTCATTGGCCGAAGCACATTTCATTCTTTTACTAATTAGAATACTTGTATATTTGCTCTGTTGTGGAATATTTTCCTCATTTCTTTTTTACTCAACAAATTTTTATTTTGTTTTTTGAAAAAACAAAACAAAAAAAACAGTAAATTTAGATTACAATTCAATAAAAATGAAAGGAACAATAACATTATTTACAATATTTACAAGTGACCCAAAGAAGAAAATAAAACAATAATAATTAATAAAAAATCCAGAGATGAAGTTCTTGTATATTAAAGAACAAAAGTGCTAAAAATATCTGTTCTCGTGTGGATTCCTTGCTTTTTATTTTCATTTTTGTTTGCCACTGAAGTGTTTTTTTTGGAGTTAAAGTTTTTCTTCGTAAATTAGTTTTTGTTTTTTACAGCGTATATATATATATATATATATATATATATATATATATATATAGATATATATCTATCTATATATATATATATATATATATATATATATATATATATATATATATATATGGGTCCCCTTGACATGGTCGACATTTCAAAATGTTGAAGTCCATATGGCTGAGACCATATGACCAACTTTTGAAATGCCGACCATGCGAAACTGGCATTTCCTTACAGTGTGGAATAGAAAGATTTCCATTCCTGCACTGTAGTGCAATTTCGGAGTTGGTATATTTAAGTTATGGTGGGTGTGGGGAGCGGAACCCCCCCCCATGGGGGTGCAGGGGGCTTGCCCCCTTGTTAGCAATGTTAAGGTGAGTGTTTGCTGGTTTTTTTTTTTGTTCTTTACATGTTTGACATTTTAAATGTCGATCATATGGTCTCGGCCATATGGTCTTCGACATTTTTAAATATCGATCATGTAAAGTAGACCCATATATATATATATATATATATATATATATATATATATATATATATATATATATATATATATATATATATATATATATATATATATATATATATATATATATATATATATATATATATATATATATATATATATATATATACATGTATATATCTATATATGTGTGTGTGTGTCTATAAATATATATATATATATATATATACACACACACACACACACACACACACACACACACACACACACACACACACACACACACACACACACACACACACACACATACACACACACACATACACACACACACACACACATATATATATATATATATATATATATATATATATATATATATATATATATATATATATATATATATATGTATGTATAAATATATATGTATGTTTATATATGTATGGCTCCCCTTTATAATCTTGAAATACTGAAATCTCAATTTCAGTATCTCAAAACCATAAAGAAGAATCCACAAGGTACATTTCTTCTGCATAATACATTTTGAGACCATTGTTCTTCGATCATTTTAAAGTAATTATCAAGTCTGGTTCTCTTGACTTATCTGTGCCAATCATGCTAAGACAGACTGATCCAGCTATCATGAGAATCATTTCTCATTGCCGAAAATTAACCAAAGTGATTATTTATAACACAAAATCAGCTCAGCACATCAAATACACCTGTCTTACTCACAGCATCAGTAGCCGCAAAACAACACACCTTTGCATCACCTTTTTGAAAAAAACGGCTTGTTATCTTTATCAAAACAACAACAGATCAAACCGCAACTGCATCATCTTTCTGCATTACTGACTCAACAAAGCCAGATTAAGACAGTAAAATACACAGATTATTCAGCAGATTGACAACAAAATTTAAACTAACAGCACATTAAGAAGCAAATAATAATAAAAAAGAAAGGCTTATTAGATTACGTATTGTTCACCTCTACTGTTGTTGCATGTTTATTACCTTTCACAGTTGTGAATGCAGTGAAAGTCACAGCTCTTCAGAAAATGACCTGAAAGTGTAACATTTTACATAAAACACAAAAAGTGGATTAACTGCATATATTACTCAAACTAAATATGTTAGCCACATAATATGTGTGATTCTTATAGTAACTGAGTAACAATCACGTCTTCAAATACAAGTGAGTTAAACCTTTTCCTGAAGCATTAAGGAATATCTTTTACTCTGCTAGTTTAGTAAAAATATTTCTTGACGTATCCTCTGTCTTGTGATCAATGGCCCATTCATCTCTTCTGACTACCAGTATCCTGGGCTATCAGTAGTAACAGGTGAGAAAGGACAATTATGGATGTCATCCAGCAAGTGTTAGGAGACTGTCTGTATCCTCCAAAACCCCTCAATTGGCTGGAAATAACAATGGAATGGCCATTCTGCCAGCTCCATTCCATATGAATGATTCTGCATGTCAGCCAGAGAGCATTTTTCTTTTGCAGACTCCCCCCCCCCCGATGTCTATCATCAGCCCCTTCCATAGCCAGTTTGTCCCATTCATTCCATGTGACTGGGGTGAAGGTCAGCTGGAGGGGGCTATCATTCATATAGCCATCACTGAAAGTTTGGGGATTTCTACTTATTGTTTCTCCCATCCCTATTGCATACACCTGCTGAGGAGGAGGATATCACTTCATTTCCACAAAGGGTGCGCCCACCAAGCATCTCCTGCCTATCCACAGGGCAACTTCACAGTCTTTGACAGGAAATCATCACAGTCCAGTGTACTCCAGGACACATGCTTCTTCTCTCCTTCCCCTCTTTGCCTAGCTCCTCCAGTACTGAAGCCATTCACCTGGTAGGCAGCTGGGAATGAGTCTCCTGTGCAACAAAGCCAGGCAAGTGCATGCTCATTCCTTCTCTGGCCTGTGTCCCACAAGTTTAAACTGCAGATGCTGCAGTATCAGGTCTTCCACCAGGTGGAAAATTTGCCACAGGACTCCACCAATATCCTCTCCTTGAACTGGACAAACCATAAAATGATAATTTACACTCATCCTTCAGAGGCTGGTTTCTCCAGCTCCTGGGCTGCTAATCAAACCTGAGATCTATAATAGACAGCATCAGAATCTCTATCTATATTTTGTAAAGCATTCCCTATGCAGCTGCTGCAACCTGGACCCCAGAACAAAGTTGATCGAGCCTGTTTTCAAAAGAAAAACAAATGCCACTTCTTACAGTTAGAGATGTAGTCTATAGAGGATGCTGCAATGATAATTTATATTGTATTGTATATACATGTATAATACGAATATGCAAACAAGTGAACACATGTACACCTATGTATCTGTATAGACATATACAAGATGCATAAAATATGTCTACACAAACATGCGCACATTTATATGTATCAATATATATATATATATATATATATATATATATATATATATATATATATAAGATTTATATTTAATTATATGTGAATACATATATATATATATATATATATATATATATATATATATACACACACACACACACACACACAGATACACACACACACACACACACACACACACACACACACACACACACACACACACACACACACACACACACACACACACACACACACACATACGTATATGTTTAATATGTTTAAAATAAATTATACTTATTAGGCACCTCGCTGGCTCACTAGCACTAAGTAACTTCCTAGCCTGCTAATCTCTTTTACAGAAATGTATACTGCACTCAGCCTGTTTAACATTCAATTTTCAGAATTACTAGGTGCAGAGTCTGACCAAGAAAAACACAGGATGTATTCTTCCTTAATGTCATCTCTGACGTTCTCCCTAATACTATGGTGAGCCCACAGTTTCCTTTTCTCCTCTCTTACAGTGCACATATAAATAGGGCTTTAACCCTTTCCATGTAGTTTTGCTCCTCTATTTCCCTGCCTGTTTTGTAATTCTTCATTGTATGTTCTCAACCAGCTATAGCATTTATAAAGACACAGGAGGCAGTAATGCTACAAAATTCACATTTATTAAATTCACAAACTGAAAAAATTGGATCTACTGGATTTTTAGAAGCACAAAATAAACAGTACTTTCAGAATTATTCAACAGCCCAAACAGTCTACTCAGGATACATGCAGGCCTCTTTCCTAGGTTCCACTCCAAACTCAGGTATTCACGATGTACTTCCACAATCTGGAGCTTCCTTTAGGCTTCACTCTCAGCCCCAAAATCAAACTTCTACAGTAGCACTTCACAGATTACGCCCAACTGGGCCCTCTCTAAGTTCCAGTTCTTCCTTTAACACAGACATTTACCTCCAGTGAGGCAACCACTGCTCCTTAAATGAGGAACTAACTTCCTGACTTTACCCTTCCAGGCTGCTTTTTTTATACTGTGGCAAAGCCCCTGAGTGGTTGCTAATCAGGCCATGAGACCAACTGGGAGAAAATTATACACTTATAATACTTGCAGAAATACACACAAACCCATATTTCATCACTGGGACACAAAATAATATTTCCCACGTTTATACATTTTTATAGATTCAACAGGCTCAAAGTGCTATAACGCTAAAATACATTTTTATCACTGAGACATAAAAAGTACAATAGTGTAAGTAAATTTGCCATAACAGTAGATGTTCTAAAAGACCACTGTTGCAGTAGTCTAAACTAGTTGGGGTTATATCCTTGCCTAAGATAGGACCAATGGAAGCTTTTAAAGCTTTAGCGCACCTTCTATCTGCCCAAACTGTCAGTAGCTCATGCAGAGCTATATAAAAAGGCAGTCTGGGTGGCAAGAACGTCAGACTTTTCTTCATCTAAAAAGGAAAAATGCTAGGAAAGTAACAATGGTTTGGGAAGGTGGCCTAATGGTTAAGGTGTTTGCCTTACAAACACAATGTGCAGGGTTTGAATCTCACAAGGGATAATTGGCTAGGCTTACAATGGCTCGCAAGGGCAGTTAGCCTAGTACTAACCTATGAACAAAACACTGACAGCCCAAAACCGTGAAATTTGAAATCCCGAACTCACAACATTCACCACACCACACATACACCACAATACCCAGAGTACAAAACAAAAAAACACATATAAACATAACACAACACATCCACAAACCTACACTACAAATAAACGGGGGGGCAAGCACCTGTGCACCCTCCACACCCCTCTATTCATATGTACTAACTCCGAGATCACACAAACAGAAAAAAAAAGAAAGTAAACTCACACCCAGGCATTCTACAGTCCCTCACACACACACACACACACACACACACACACACACACACACATCACTCATATACAAACACCAACACATCCAACACTTCCACACTCATACTTTCACCCGCCTACCCTAACCCACACGTACAACTTACAAACACACTCACATGCACTCAAACTCCCACCCAAAACCCTTACAAAACACTCACTTACCTTAAATTCCACCTAAATCCACACACAACACCCCACACGTACAACTTACAAACACACTCACATGCACTCAAACTCCCACCCAAAACCCTTACAAAACACTCACTTACCTTAAATTCCACCTAAATCCACACACAACACTGGACACCATCCAGACAAAACACCACATGTAATGTAGAGTAAAGCCATAATCGCGAATTTGAGATATTTAAATTTGCGATTGTGCACTTATGCTATTTTAAAAATTCATCTTTATGGTCTTGAGATACTGAAATTCGAGATTTCAGTATTTCGAGATTATAAAGAGGAACCATATTTATATATATCTATATATATGCGTATGGGTGGCTTAATGGCTAAGGTGTTTGCCTTACAAACACAAGGTGCAGGGTTTGAGTCTCACAAGGGATAATTGGTTAGGCTTAAAATGGCTCGCAAGGGCAGTTAGCTTAGGACTGAACTATGAACCTATGAACTATATATATATATATATATATATATATATACATATACATATACATATGTATAGATATGTGTGTGCGTGTGCACGCGCAGAGAAGATAACTTGTGAAAGGTAGTAAAGGAACTAAGCTGATGAGGGTAGAGGAGGTAGTAGGGTCACATAAAACAAACACATAACATAGACAAGACTGTGAAAGAAGGCATGATGCAATCAGGGATTGTTGAAGATGATGACTTTGGGGGCATCAGGCACACAATGAGGAAATACAGTGGTACTGTTTAGGTGGTGGAGGTGAGTGTGGCAGCGGAGGATACCACTTGCTGTAATATTCCTGATAGTGATGCAGTGTCGTCTGCTGGAGATATGACAGGTCTGAATGGTAGCAGGGGTATTCCTCTGAATGTTGTTGCCTATAAATGTCAAATAATTGAAGAGAAAAAAATTTAAAACAACACATACATGGGTGAGAGAGGGAGAAGTACAAATACAGTGGTCCTATGCATCAGACGCTAACAACTTTCCCTATACTACAATGCAATGTTTGGGAAACAATCATACTTTTAACAATGATGCACTTATATACAATCCCTATGAGAGATAACCCACAACACTGATCAGTAGTAAGGTTCAAGGTATTTTATTTTGAGGATACAGAAGCAGAAAGACAAAATGCCTTCAGAGAAATGTGCAGCAGTTGTGTCACACTCTTGCAGAATGAAACAGACAAATAAGCAAATAACCCTGAGGGGACTTGAGCCCACAATCTTCATCATTTGTGTTGCTGAAAGCACTTCAGTTTCAAGTTGATTTTTTGCAGTCAGGCAAAAGCTTTCAGGAAAACACACAGCAGTTGTGCATCACACACTTGCAGACTGAAAGAATTAGAGATTCAGCAATGACTCCTTAGGATACCACCTTTGTGATACTAATACATTACCCAAAGGTCATGTTGGCAGGTACTACTTTGCACTGAGAAATGCTCAAACTTTGGTAATCATGTCTTATTTCATATGTACCAACTGCCATGCAATGTGTGACGATTGGGGAGAGATGGGCGAAGGCTGCCAGCCTAGGCAAATAGAATTTGATATATAATTCTATCATTTGTATGAATAAGTGTAAAATACAGGCTTGTGTTTTTAAATGAAAGAAAACACTGTAAAATGTGAACTTCAAGATGGATGCAACATTGCATTCTGCTGTAAGGAAAACCAAGCCAAGCATTTCAAATGTCTTTGAAAGTACAATTATCTAAAAAATGGTGCCAGAGCGGCTAGCTGAGCACATTCTTTCTATTGTCTTAACTTAAGGAATAATTGTTATAGTGTACATGTGGAAGGTGCTTTATTGCTTTGATTTCTGCTAGAGTGTATATGTGAAATGCCTTTTATTGTTGTATTCTCCTGTGCAGGTGTTAGGTTGCTAAATAATGTAAATGGAGTTTCTATTAGCCTGGGAACTCAGAGCAGGTGTCAAGATGATGCAATATGAATACTGGGAAAACCTAAGTGTCAAAAATGATGTAATCTGGGGAGGACCTAGAGACATGTTTGTTAGTGATGTTTTATAAGCTATGTCTCAGAGAGAGACTTAGGGCATTTTGATCTTGATATCAAACTTACCAGCATTCTGCTTATGCTCACATGTAAGTATCTAGCACTTTGATTTCTTCTAGGAATAGTTAAAGCTAGTAAAGATTAATTAGGTATTTTTCTGTGTAATCAGATCTTTCCTATGATATTATTTTAAGTTTCTGTGTGATCTCTGAACTTTTAGATATCTCTGTGGTGTAGTAGTTTTGTCTTGCATTTTAATTATTGATTATTAAATATTTTTTTAAAACCTTCTACCTGCATCTGGTTTGTGTAGATATAAGCTGTAGAGTACATTGCATATTTATATAGAGTTTATTGTAACAGGCCACTCTGATAAGCCTTAGACTGTATAGTCACATTACCATTGGATAATAATATTGCACAGTAATAATTGGACACCCTTTTAAGGGCCTATTAGTAGCTGATATTATTAACTGGGTAGTGGCAGTAATTACTACCATATAATCTGGGTAAAGGGGCACAGCTGGAGAATCTGTGTCAGCCTTTCCCAGGAGAGTCTGTGAAGTTGTGTAAATACTTATCTCAAAATGTGTGTGTGTTGTGTCAGCTACTTGGCTGGGACAGGAAGCACTGGTTGGACAGAGAGGGTACTAGAGGTTCTAGCTTGCCCAGTTAGGCTGAGACCTGGACCCTATAGCTGTGCCAGTGGGGAGTCTTATTAGGGACGTGGTGAGCAAGGGAGCAGCCAGCCCCACACTTACTGTGATCTCTGTGTGCACTTAAGGGAAATTGTACTTCACTGTGTGTATTAGTTATCCTTTTCTCTTCTATGAGATGACCTCCCTGGTGTTAGTGGTGAGGATTGAGGCTCCTTGATTTCTGGGCCAGGGCACGTTCATCACAAGTGTTTGGCAGTGGTGGGATCTAATTCACATACTAATTGGCTTGCAGTGGTGTGGGGTAGAGCAAATTCCTGCAGCTTATGTACAGTGATCTCTAAAAGTGTTTTTCACTCTTTGTATGTTTTGTACATACTTGCAGTCACGCAGTGTATACTCAGAGTTCAGATCACAATTGTTTTATTTCTTTTGTTAGCTTAGTGTTAGGGTGAGCAGGCAGCAAATCAGCAGAAGAGTATGGAAAGCTGACAAGGAGCCAGCTGGCGGAGATGTGCCAGGCTAAGGGACTGGTGCATGGAAACCTGACTAAAGCAGACCTGATTGCAGCCTTGGTTACAGCTGCATCAGAAAACAGCAGCCTGGAGGACGATCAGACTGACAGTGGAGATACAATATCCTCGGAGAATGGACAGCTCAACCTTTCTGCAGTGGACTTAAAAATCCAGCTTGAGCTAAAGAGACTTGAGTTAGAGGGCAGGTGTATAGAACTAGCAGCAGCCGAGAAAATGAGGAGTCTACAAGCTGAGGAAAATGAACAGCAGAGGAGGCATGAGAGGGAAATGCTGACTCTTTGCCAGAGTCATGGAGGTAATGGGGAAGGGAGTAACCAGACCCCAGAAGCACAAAAGGTCAGTAAATTTCTTCCACAGTTTAAAGAAGGGATAATTCTGATAGCTTCATTCATAAGTTTGAGTGGATGTGTAAACAGAATGAAGTTCACCAAGGGCTCTGGGTATGGTTCCTGACCCCCTTACTCCATGGTAAAGCTGTAACTTCTTTAGCAAAAATGCATGACACTAACTGTTTTGATTATACTGCATTAAAAAGACATTTGTTAGAATGTTTTAAGCTAACACCTGAAATGTATCGGAAAAAGTTTTGTGAGCATAGACGACAGGCGGATGAAAATGTATGTGAGCATGTTGTTGAACTGAGCACTTATTTTCATAGCTGTGTGAGTGGATGTCAGGTCACCACTTTTGAAGGGCTAGCAGACCTTTTGGCAAGGGAACAAGCCCTTAGCACTTTGCCTGAGGACATGAGGATCTGGTTAGCTGATAGACAGTGTGCTACTTCAGAGGAGTTGGGGAAGAAGGGAGACCTATATCTAGCAAGTAGGGCAGCCCTGCACAGGAAAGGGCCCCCAGTACTGCTCATGGATCTAAAGGAACCCATGGTGAGCAGCACAGACTGCCCCAACAGAATCCGCCAGTAGCAGGGGAAACCACTAGTCCAGGTACACGTCCAGGAGCAAGGGTTAAATGTTTTGAATGCAACCAGTGGGGCCATGTGGCATACAGATGTCCACGGGGGCAAGATGGGGAACCAAAGGTGAGAAAGCCAGTAAGTGGCAAAGACAAAATGCAAAGAGTGGGTGGTCTTGAGACAACAGGGGTATGGAACTACCATCCTGCAGATGTCCTGAGAGGGAAGGATTTGGATGAGGCAGTACTATGTACTTATGCAGTTACATGCAGTGAGGCTAGGAGATAAGCATGTGGGTCTGGTAGCATGGGGGAGACCCAGACAGACTGCATACTTGCAGCCAGGACTGCTGAGGTGGTTACTTCAGGGAGTGAGCTGCGTGTAGCAGTGAGACTGAATGTGAGCCACAGCTGCTTGTGGGTACTGATGTTTCCTTGGACAGGGTAACTGCAAAGGTAGATGTGAGTAGTAGTACCCAGGCTGATAGTGAGGCACCGCTGTCAGAGGATGCCAGACTTCCTGTGGAAGGGGAGCTGGGAAGGGTTACAAGGAGAGACTTGAGACAGGCTCAGCTCTCAGACCCTACATTGCAAGGCCTGAGGCAGGTAGCTAGGGAGGCACGTAATTCTCAAGGGAAGGGGGAATCTGTATACTGGAACAAAGGGTTACTGTACAGAGAGTGGACCCCTGAGGGAGGGCTAGAATGTGATAGAGTACAGCAGTTGGTAGTGCATAGAGCTTACCTTCTGGCGCTTCTAGCCATAGCCCATGATATTCCCTTTGCAGGTCATATGGGAATAAAACGTACAAAGAGGTGTGTTATGCAAAACTTCAATTGTCCTGGAATTTCCAGAGATGTAACAGGGTACTGCAGGACCTGTGAGAAGTGCCAAAAGGTAGGCAAGGCAGGAAACAAGGTGAGAGCTCCTTTGATGCCTTTGCCTGTGATTGAGGAGCTATTTCAGTGGGTAGCTATGGATATTGTGGGTCCTCTAATTGCCCCAAGTTCCACAGGGAAAACGCATATCCTACTGATTGTAGATTATGCTACACGATACCCTGAGGCAGTGGCTTTGTCCTCCATTGAGGCCGAGAAGGTGGCAAATGCTTTGCTAGAGATTTTTAGCAGGGTAGGTTTCCCCAAGGAAATACTGTCTGACAGAGGTGCCAATTTTATGTCAGACCTGCTGGCTTGTCTGTGGAAGTCCTGTGGGGTGAAGCACATGAAGACCACCCCCTACCATCCCCAGACTAATGGTCTTGTTGAGAGATTAAACTCTACAATCAAGTCTATGCTACAGGCATTTGCAGATCAGTTTAAGAGGGAGTGGGACAAATATTTGCCCCACATGTTGTTTGCTTACAAAGAGGTTCCCCAGGAATCCACAGGTTTTTCACCCTTTGAGTTGCTGTATGGGCATAGGGTGAGGGATCCTCTAGATTTAATTTGAGATGAGTGGGAAGGTGAGTGAGAGTCTCACAAGGAGTCTGTTGTGGCATATGTCCTGAACCTCAGGACAAGGCTCAGGGAACTCATGGGCCTGGCCCAGGAGAGCCTGGCAGAAGCCCAACAACAGAAAAAGGTGTGGTATGACAGGAATGCTCGAGCTAGAGAGTATGTTGTAGGGCAGCAGGTGATGGTTCTCATTCCTGTCAGACACAACAAGTTGCAAGCAGCTTGGGTGGGACCCTACAAGGTGGTAAGAAAGGTAAGTGATGTTAGCTACATGGTGGAAGTGCTAGGCAGATGGCAGGGGCACAAATTGTACCATGTTAACATGATGAAACCTTACCATGATAGGGAGGCCCTTGTGCTAAGCAATTGCAGTGGATTGCAGGAGGAATCTGAGAGAGATCTTTGACTGATCTCCTCAGTGATGCTCGGGCTGACACCTCGGTGAAAGGGGTAGCAATGTCCCAGCGGCTATCTCCTATCCAGGTTCGAGAAATCTGAGCAGTGTTGCAGGAGTTTGGGGGCATGTTCACTGGGAAACCAGGGAGCACCCACCTGGTGCAACACCAGGTGGATACAGAACCCCAAAGGCCTATCAGGAAGGCCCCTTATATGGTGCCTGAGAGAGTCAAACAGACTCTGAGGGAGGCGGTACAGGAGATGTTGGAACTAGGGGTCATTCAAGAGTCCAACAGTCCCTGGGCCTCACCAGTGGTGTTGGTGCCAAAGAAGGATGGCAACACCAGGTTCTGTGTAGATTGCAGGAAATGAAATAGTCACACAGAGGCAGATGCTTACCCCATGCCTAGGACAGATGAGGCCCTAGTGCAGCTGGGTGGGGCTAAGTATGTTATAACCATTGATCTTACCAAGGGTTACTAGCAGGTGCCCTTGACTCCCAGTGCTAAAGAAAAGTCAGCCTTTGTGACTCCTTTTGGCTTGTATGAGTTCACAAAGATGCCCTTTGGGATGAAGAATGCCCCAGCAGTTTTCCAGAGGCTGGTAGATCATATCTTAGCAGGAGCAGGAGGGTTTGCCCTTGCTTACATGGATGATATTGCTATCTACAGCCATTCCTGGCAAGATGACCTTCAGCATGTTAGGGAGGTGCTGGGCAGACTACAGAGGGCAGGGTTGACCATTAAGCCAAGCAAATGTCAGGTGGGTATGGCAGAGGTCTCCTACCTAAGACATAGAGTGGGGAGTGGTAAGATAAGGCCAGAACCTGCCAAAGTGGAAGCTATTCAGGTATGGCTTGCATCTGTTACCAAAAAGCAGGTGAGGGCATTCTTGGGGACAGCAGGGTACTACAGAAAGATTGTTCCCAATTATAGTACCATAACTGCTCCCCTCATAGACCTGACAAGGAAGAACAGTCCAGATAAGGTAGTGTGGACCCCAGCATGTGAGCAGGCATTTCAGAAGCTTAAGGAAGCTTTGGGAGGACCCCCTGTGTTAGCCAGTCTAGACTACAGAAAAGACTTTGTTGTGCAGGTGGATGCTTCAAACTATGGGGTGGGGGCTGTACCTAGCCAGATTTCTTCAGAGGGAGAAGAGCATCCAGTGGTTTATCTCAGTCATAGGCTCCCACCCAGAGATGAATGCTATGCAGTGGTAGAAAAGGAATGTCTAGTCATAGTGTGGGCACTACAAAAACTTCAGCCTTATCTGTATGGAAGAAAAGTCACTGTGATGACAGATCACAGCCCTCTAACATGGTTAAACAGAGCCAGTCAGCAAAATGCCAAGTTACTAAGAAGGAGTCTGGGGTTGCAAGCATATGATATATCAGTGCAGCACTGCAGTGGGAGTAGCAATGCCAATGCAGATGGGCTCTCAAGATAGGGAATGGGGTGAGGTACACCCAGATAGACCTGACACTCTCAAGTGATGTTTTTCAAGGGGCACTTGAAAAACTTGCTTGAGTTCCCTGAGGGGGAAGAGATGTGATGATTGGGGAGAGATGGGCGAAGGCTGCCAGCCTTGGCAAATAGAATTTGATATATAATTCTATCATTAATGTAAATAAATGTAAAATACAGGTTTGTGTTTTTAAATGAATGAGAACACTGTAAAATGTGAACTTCAAGATGGTTGCAACATTGCCATCTGCTGTAAGGAAAACCAAGCCAAGCATTTCTAATGTCTTTGAAAGTACAATTATCTAAAACATGGTGCCAGAATGGCTAGCTTAACACATTCTTCCTATTGTCTTAACTTAAGGAATAATTGTTAGAGTGTACATGTGGAAGGTGCATTATTGCTTTGGTTTTTGCTAGAGTGTATATGTGAAATGCCTTTTATTGTTGTATTCTCCTGTGCAGGTGTTAGCTTGCTAAATAATGTAAATGGAGTTTATATTAGCCTGGGAACTCAGAGCAGGTGTCAATATGATGCAATATGAATACTGGGAAAACCTAAGTGTCAAAAATGATGTAATCTGGGGAGGACCCAGAGACATGTTTGTTAGTGATGTTTTATAAACTATATCTCAGAGAGAGACTTAGGGCATTTTGATCTTGAAATCCAACTTACCAGCACTCTGCTTATGCTCACATGTAAGTTTCTAGCACTGTGATTTCTAATAGGAATAGTTAAAGCTAGTAAAGATTAATTAGGTATTTTTCTGTGTAATCAGATCTTTCCTACGATATTATTTTAAGTTTCTGTGTGATCTCTGAACTCTTAGATATTTTTGTGGTGTAGTAGTTTTGTCTTGTGTTTTAATTATTTATTATTAAATATTTTTAAAACCTTCTACCTGTGGCTGGTTTGTGTAGCGATAAGCTCCAGAGTACATTGCATATTTATATAGTTTATTGTAATAGGCCGCTCTGATAAGCCTTAGACTGTATAGTCACATTACAACTGGATAATAATATTGCACAATAATAATTGGACACCCTTTTAAGGGCCTTTTAGTAGCTGATATTATTAACTGGGTGGTGGCAGTAATTACTACCGTACAGTCTGGGTAAAGTGGCACAGCTGGAAAATCTGTGTCAGCCTTTCCCAGGAGAGTCTGTGAAGTTGTATAAATACATTTCTCAAAGTGTGTGTTTTGTGTCAGCTACTTGGCAGGGACACAATGCACTGGTTGGACAGAGAGGGTACTGGAGGTTTTAGCTTGCCCAGTTAGGCTGAGACCTGGACCCTATAGCTGTGCCAGTCGGGAGTGTTATTGGGGACTCGGTGAGCAAGGGAGCAGCCAGCCCCAGACTGACTGTGATCTCTGTGTGCACTTAATGGAAATTGTACTTCACTGTGTGTATTAGTTATCCTTTCCTCTTCTATGAGATGACCTCCCTGGTGTTAGTGGTGAGAATTGAGGCTCCTTGAATCCTGGGCCAGGGCACGTTCCTCACACAATGATACTCAGCTCATATGCTCAGCTGGTGTTGCTCAATGCCAATATATGATAGTGATATATTGGTTGTACATAACAGTTGGAGATATGAAACATGGCAGCCTGGCTCTTTGTTATACACTGGGCAGTGGCAGTGCTCATCAATCGTACAGTGCCGTGAGTCACTCACTGTGGTCAGTACTATCATAAAAGTTCAACAATTTGGATCCCTGACTGGGCACAAGTGAGTTTTTTTATAGATTTTTGACCAGATGAAAAATGGAAATGGAAGTATAGGAAAGAGATGGAAAGGGTTAAACAAAATGTGTGTGACTAAGGAATGAGCAGGATGGAGGTGAGAAATGTGTGGTAAAAATATGCATGAACTGATACCTCATTTGTGCAACACATGGTAGGCTAAGACGATAAAGGTTCTGCATTATTGTGGTTTACAATGACAATTTAAGTTGTGAAAAATGGCAGTCCTCCACCCCACTGTATGATGCTAAGACTTTATGCACCACATTAACTCCATTTACAGATGGTTATATAAGGAATTACACCCCCCCTCCTCCCATAGAGGCGTGGCCTGGACTGCACATGTGCAGTGCTGCCCACAGTGGTCTAGGTGTGTGCACAGCATCAAGGAGACTTGAAAGCAATAGTTAGCAGGTGTTCTCATTATGCAAACTGAATGATTCAGAAACAGTAATGCATTGATGCCTAATTAGCATAATCGCCATACCCAGCCCATTAAATCTGCATGATGTAACTGCAATGGCAGGCAAACAGTCTCATTGCACTGTGGAACAAATTACAGACCAGCAAGTGTGGTACCTGCAGCAGCAGCTGAAATTCAGAATTGTTTAGGCAAAACTAAATCTCTGTTGTACAAGGTAAGCGTTATTATTTACAAGCCCAACTTTGTAAGTATGACTGCTTTTTACTGATATTAAACATGCTGATTTAATCAGAAATAGGTGATTAATATATCTATTTATGACATCTTAGATAACTTTACATAATAAATTCTTCAAACAAATTCATACCTTTTTAGCAAAATTTGTATGGGAACCTAAAAAGACCAGAATCTCCTATCAAAAACTAACACTTCCCAAGAACAAAGGGGGTCTGAACTTGCCAGATTTTAAAACCTACTACTCTATTATCAACACTAATAGAATACTGAGACTAGCAGAGTATGACCCCTCGGCAAAGACTGGTTCACCGGCCTGGGTAACAATATACTATCGGTACATAAAAACACTAGACATCAATCCCAAAGTGCTTCCCTTCTTAAATAAAAAAGATTTACAAGCCTATAACATAATAGAGCCACTAAAACATTCTATAAATATAACACAAAAACATTTTCAGTCCTTAAACCTTGGACAAGCTATGCTAATACTACAACCCCTCCGTAAAAATCCTAACTTAAAAATAAATAACAAGATGCTAAACCTAGACTCCTTCCCTCGGTTAAAACATAAGAGAATCCAAGATATCTACCCATTCCTCAATAGCACAATTCATGAATTAAGAAGTAATCTAAACTTACCTAAAGTATATATAATAATTTTAAGACAAATCAAAGTGGTGTGTTCCAGTTACCTCCAAAACCTTACCATACTCGAAAGTGACATTGAAAACTGTACCCTACTTTGGAAGACTATGTTAATGTCAAGGAAAGCAATAACGAACTCATACAAAATGATAGGGGAAATCAAATTCCGGAAAGACCTTCTCTTCTCTAATTACTGGAGAAAATTAAAACCTGATATGGATGACCAGCGAATAGAAAAGGTAATAAACTTAACATTGAAAACTATTCCACTTAAAAAACTCTCTTACACGCAACTCATGATTAATAATAATTCTTATTTCATCCCAGCAATTCTTCACAAATTCAATGCAACTAAGTCCCCATACTGTCCACACTGTAAAGACCAGATTGCAGACCTAATACATATATTCTGGAGTTGTAAATGTGTTTTCAAGCTTTGGAATTCACTTAAGTTACAACTGCAAAAAAATGGGGTATCAAGCACCAACACTAACATGGGAATTTACTCTTTTACACATCCTCCCGGCCAACATCTCAGGAAAACAAGCTAACCCACTTATAACGATTTTCTTATTAATGAAGCTATATATAGTTCGCAAATGGTTAGATCTGGTAAGTATCTCTTGGGAGGAATTCAAGAAATCTCCTATTAAACATCTACTAGCACATAAAATAGTATTGGACAAAAGAAACAAAAATATGAAAGTCCGAGCAATCTGGGAACAGTCCTATAACATCTTATTAGCATAAAGCACCAGGTACACCACATCTTATGATCTGGAATTATTCCCACGAGTACACAGCTTAATTATGGATGAAGTATAATTTTTGTATGTGCTGTTTTTAGACTAATGACATTAATTGGGAAAGCATCTTTGTATATATTGTAATTAGGTATGTTGTATGACCTACATTATTGTAATTAGGTATGTTGTATGACCTACATGTTTCTACTTTATCCGCAATGTATAACATGCAAATATGGTCATTTTTGTAAATATGGAATGGTTATGGTTTATGCAAATGTAAAACAAAAATAAAAATTATTGAAAAAATAGGTTAGTTATTACTTGTAAGTGTATTGGGAAGGTGTATGGTGAAGGAGATTTAAGGGTTAAGCACTTGTTGGGATGAAGGATTGTTTATCATAGTGGGAGACACACCCACCAGCCTACACTGAGAGCACATTCAAACATTCTTGCTGGCCTTCTGATACCACTTTCAGTAGATAAATTTAACTGTGGTATGCATTATATGCGTCATTTGCAAAACTATTTTAGCCCTGAGAAAAACAGTCATGTCACCTTTGCAGTTCCAGTGGTATAGGTATTGCTTTGTGGGGGCAGTAAACCCATGTGCTTGGAACTGTCTGGGTATCCTTCTTCCACATTGCTCTGATTTCTGCCTGCATATCCTGATATTTTATGGCTTTGTATCTCTCTGTACGCAAGACACTGTAGTCACTGGGTGTAGCAATTTCAATAATCAATGCTACCTTTGTCTTCTTTTCTTGGACCACTATATCAAGTTTTCTAGCATCTGTATTTTGAACTGTTGGTAATGGAAATGGCCATGTGATGTACAGTTCATTTTCTATGATGCTTTGTGGCTCACGTTTCCACCATTTTTTAGCCACTGCAATACCATAATGTTTGCACAATCCCCAGTGTAACAGGAGCAGGATCTTAGTAAGCCATGGCATAAGATCCCAAAGTGTGGTGCTGGATGTTGGGGCAGAGCTGGACCCACTACCAAGACTATCTACTATAGATTCCATCTGTATGGAGTCCTATTTCTGTGAAAGAATACCTGTAACTTTTCTGCACCCCTTAGTCACTTTCCAGATTATTAAAGCTGAGTTGCACTTACACAGGATATTGTGCTTTTGTGTGTTCATAGGTTATTCTTTATCTGTCACCAACATTGTGGAACTTGTCTTATATTGGGAGATCTATAGTCTCTGATAATGGTGGTGGGTATGGACTGGCAAAGTCAGGAGTAAAGAATGTGTACTGAACATGGAAGTGTGACCAGTGCATCCCTGCATAGACCATAGACCATGGATATCCAGGATACTCACACCTCACAGAGTGGCTAGGTTAATGAGGACACTATCAGTCAGGGGAATATTGTTTCTCCTAGTAGACAGATGTCAGAATCTACCCATAGAACTCATGGGCAGAGAGTTCCACACAGGGGAGGGTAGGTAGTGTTGCTTGCTGGAGACACAGATACCTCCCTCTCTCTAAGGTTGCTGTGTCAGTGGCTGAAAGCCATCATGGAGGCACAGGCTAGTACCACCACAGCCATGGAAAAGTTAGTGAGGGTGTATGTGTGATGACCTCTGTGAGTGCATGAACTGTAGATGTGATTGTTTGGATAGACACAGTCACATACTGGAACATGCCATGTGGGATGAGAGGCCATCTGTACAGCAGATTCACTGCTACATACACAGATGTTAGCCATCATTACATGGATTACTAAGATCCTTCTCATGTAGTTGTAGTCCTTCCATAGATACCTCTGTTGTGGAAGTGTCTACATTCAGGAGGGGACATCCCTGTGGTTGTGGCAGGTGTGATAGTGGGTACCAAGTCCTATGCAAGGGGGTTTGCACGGTCCAAACCATGAATCCAAATTGACCAAATAGACCAGCAAGGCAGCACAGAGTTCAATAATTTTATTGAATACTTGTGTCCATAACAGACTAGTTTCGGCCAACAGCCTTCTTCAGTGTAACACAATATAGTCAAGTAGCATTTCAATCATCTTTTAAATACTTATCCAGAGCCAATCACAGTCATTTGCTCATGAATATTAATAATTATTTAGAAAAATCTTCATTTGCTAAAAAATACAAGGGTACTGTGTACATTATTAGAGTTGTTCCTAAATGTAAGGTGATCCACCACAGAATTGAAAAGTTATAATAATATTGAGGTATAACCATTCCCATATTCATATTAATAAAGGACAGTATTTGAATAGCCATAAACCCTGGCTACTAATCCAATATTCATCAAGAGCACCAAAGTATAATGCTCAAATTACATGGTATAGCAGAATTAATAAGCATAAAACATATTTGAAAACATCATAATAACAATACATGTATGAGTGTATGTGGGTGTACAAAAATGACTAAAATAAAAGTGGAACTAATGACTGATGCATGAAAATAATAATGTCAATACTAAATGCAAATCAGCAACATCCACAATAAGAATCTCATATCGAAGACCAGCCCATAACATACATCATTAGCTTCCAAGACTGAAATTGTACTAATGAATATAACTAAATATTATTGACTTGTCTAAGATAATAATGGGAACAGTCCTAAAAATTAACATGAACATCCCAAAAAATTTTTTTGGTCATGATACATGGCCACTGGTTTGCATACTATAGTCTATCCATCCTGTCATATACCCATATTTGGTCAATAGCAAAAATCTTCAGCTTTTCAATTATGAGTTAAAGGCACCAAAAATGTTATATATCAGGTATTTGGAATGATTGGGGTAAGAAACCTGAACATTCTATATCAAACCAAAGAAAAATCAAAGGCATATATATGCCAAAAGTAGAGTCAATATGTACCTATATCAAATTTGGGTATGCTATTATACATACTGTGTGGTACATACTGTATACTATGTATAATTGAAGTAGGACTCATAATCAATACCAGCCTAGATGCTAAATATACGATATCCTAAAAAAATATATATAATCCACTTGCTCGAATCAGTTGAATCAACATGAAAGTTATCAAATACCATACTGCTTCTGTGACCAACTACTCCTATAGATGGTCATTCAATCCGGGATGAAATAAACCCCCCAATGTGGTAATCCAGTATTTCTCCTTTTGGTCCAATGACCCATGCCAGCCCTGTTTATTGGTTCTGTCTCCAGAAATGCGGTCAATAACCATAAAGGTAAACCTAGCCTGGGGGTGTTTTAATGTGTGTTGATATAGGGCACTAGTCTCCTTATGGTTCTTGATATCGCTACGGTGTTCATTCATCCTTAGTCTCAAAGCCCTTGATGTTTGTCCAACATAAAAACCCCCACAGTAACACGACGCCAGGTACACCACCCAATCGCTACTGCAATTACCAAAAACCTTGATGTCAAAAATTCTACTGGTGTTGCGACTGGTAAACTCCTTGGATTTAAGCATGTATTGGCAGGATCCACAATGGCCACAGGGGAATGAACCAATAAGTTCATCACCATAAAGTGTCAGTTGTTTGTGGGTCGTCCCCCCACTTGCCATATGTTTGAAATGTGAAAAGTAAGAACCTAAGGTTTTACCTCGTTTATATGAAAAGAGACAACGGGGTCCCAAAATATTCCGTAGCTTTTCATTGGCCAGTAAAATATTCCAATGTTTGTTAATGATGTTTCTAATCATATTGACATTTCGGCCATATGTGGTGATGAACCTGACATCTGTACTGCGTGATGATTTGTTTTTATTCTTGTTATGATATTGTAATAAATCATCTCTATCAAGAGTATTAGCTCTACTCTGTGCAGACAGAATATCACATCTGTCATATCCCCTTTCGGTAAATCTCCGACCGAGATCCCTACTGGCCATTTGGTATTCCTCTGTGTTAGAACTGAGGCGTTTGATACGTATGAACTGAGATATAGGAATACTCTTGATGGTGTGACGGGGATGTAAACTTGATGCGTGTAACAGGGTATTGTATTGAGGGTATTTACGATAAACCCTAGTGGACAAGGTGTTATCTGAGTTCCTATATACAGTGACATCCAAAAAACTGATGCTGTTTTTATCATATGACACCGAAAATTTTCTATGATGCTTTGTGGCTCACGTTTCCACCATTTTTTAGCCACTGCAATACCATAATGTTTGCACAATCCCCAGTGTAACAGGAGCAGGATCTTAGTAAGCCATGGCATAAGATCCCAAAGTGTGGTGCTGGATGTTGGGGCAGAGCTGGACCCACTACCAAGACTATCTACTATAGATTCCATCTGTATGGAGTCCTATTTCTGTGAAAGAATACCTGTAACTTTTCTGCACCCCTTAGTCACTTTCCAGATTATTAAAGCTGAGTTGCACTTACACAGGATATTGTGCTTTTGTGTGTTCATAGGTTATTCTTTATCTGTCACCAACATTGTGGAACTTGTCTTATATTGGGAGATCTATAGTCTCTGATAATGGTGGTGGGTATGGACTGGCAAAGTCAGGGAGTAAAGAATGTGTACTGAACATGGAAGTGTGACCAGTGCATCCCTGCATAGACCATAGACCATGGATATCCAGGATACTCACACCTCACAGAGTGGCTAGGTTAATGAGGACACTATCAGTCAGGGGAATATTGTTTCTCCTAGTAGACAGATGTCAGAATCTACCCATAGAACTCATGGGCAGAGAGTTCCACACAGGGGAGGGGGGTAGGTAGTGTTGCTTGCTGGAGACACAGATACCTCCCTCTCTCTAAGGTTGCTGTGTCAGTGGCTGAAAGCCATCATGGAGGCACAGGCTAGTACCACCACAGCCATGGAAAAGTTAGTGAGGGTGTATGTGTGATGACCTCTGTGAGTGCATGAACTGTAGATGTGATTGTTTGGATAGACACAGTCACATACTGGAACATGCCATGTGGGATGAGAGGCCATCTGTACAGCAGATTCACTGCTACATACACAGATGTTAGCCATCATTACATGGATTACTAAGATCCTTCTCATGTAGTTGTAGTCCTTCCATAGATACCTCTGTTGTGGAAGTGTCTACATTCAGGAGGGGACATCCCTGTGGTTGTGGCAGGTGTGATAGTGGCACATTTCATAGCAGATGTCTGTCACAGTCACACAGCACACCTACATCTATGCAGGGTCAGGGTACATTCAATGTAACACCAGATAGGCTAGCTGTTGTGGGTGGGGTCAAGGATGGAATGCTGAAACCTTTGCCATGTATGACCTGGACCTGCCCACTAAATCAAGTCACACTGCTGCTAGTACTGCTGATGCTGTGTCCCATCACTCACAGCACCCCAGTCCTCAGTAAATCACACATTGTCATTTCCACTGACATTGGCGGTTCACAAAGAGTTTAACATTACTGACAGGGCACACCACAACTCATTTTGCTTTCATAACCCTCAGCACTTACACATCTACCTATTAAAGACACGCACTCCTTTGCTCTCTTCCTCACTTGGGCAAATAATGATAATTGTGCCTTGCACTTTGTGCATTGTTACTTGGGTTGCCTATGTCTGAAGCCATGCATGGGTAAGTACAACCTGGGGCTGGTTTGGTATGCATCACTTTTACTGTACTGTATCTACTTTACTCTTATCTACTATGCTCTGTAGCTATATACAAGCTGCTGTCTCTTCTTCAGTGCCACCGTATGGGACCTGCCTCTGTCTAGCATGATCATCTTTGTCTGACTCAGCCTCTACTGCTCAGGTGTGTTGGGGCCTGCTGCTTCTTCAAGTGCACACTATGGTTAAACTGCTTCCTAATTATGATTTTAAGTAACACTACACATGCTGACACTATTTTTGCACATGTGCCAGGGTTATACTGCAAGACACCACCAGACAAATGCAGACAATGAATGTGTGCATTGAGTATCCCAAATGCTCACTCTGTAATGTTCCTTGTTTGTGATAGTGCACAGTTGTACCCTTAGTCTGTTTGATTTTATGGATTTCTTATGGGTGTCATGAGTCAGGGATCCATGGCATATCTGGCACCACCAACAAGATGACTCTCAGGGAAGTTACCCCTCACAAAATGTTGGTACAGGTCACAGGACTGCCATCTGTGGGAGTTGTGATAAAAGCATGGGTAGTCTAAACACACATTGTAGATCATACCCCTTGCATTACAGACCATTTGACAGTTGATGGAGTGATACTCTTTCATTTCACATGCCCACTTCCCAGTTCACCAGGTGAATAGCTCACAGTACTTCAAGGAAATAGGCTAAAAGATAAAAATCCATCATGATATTGGCTAATCACTTTCCTTTCTTGTTCTGCCTCATTAGCACACACAGAGAGACTCATTATAATTCTATTGCTCCTCACCATGTCATTGTATGGCCATTGGCATATACCAGGCCTGACCATGCTGCTTGGCATACCCGAATCACAGTGCCTGTGATTCTGAATTGCTCCCATATTACATGTGGCCGCTCATCATTCAAACTGGAATAGTATGATTCAAGAAAGTTTCCTGAATCCTACACTACATGTTTTTATAACATATAATGAATGAACATGAGTGCTACAGCAGTTTCTAGTTAACATGTTCATATCGTAACATCTTCACATCTAGTTTTCAACATAACATCTTTCAGGCCCACTCCTGAACTATGCAACTGACATTCTTTGTTCAATTCTTTTTGAAAAAATAATTTCAAAGTCAGCCTGTGAAACAACATGTTGGGTAGAAATGAACAGTGATAGTTGTCTACTCATATTACAGTTGTCCTTCAATGTATGGCTCAGGGGGTGGGTGTCTGGAAAGGGTCCAAAGCAGGCCAGTTCATTTAAGTGATTAATAAATAAATTAATGTAGAAAATTATTTAAATGTCCATCTAGTGAAGATAGGAAGATGCCTATGCTATTGTCTTCCATGTATGTGTCTAATAGATCTTATTATGTAAAAGCAAGATTAAGTGAAACATTATTATAAACATGGACCCCCCCACTCTGATCGTTTGCAGATTCTAAGTGCATTATGTTGTTTTCTGAAAACAGTCTATGTTTCATTGTTGATATGCTGGAGTTGCTGAAATTGTTAGTTTAAAGATTTTGATTTTGTGAAAGGGAAACTTTTCAAGTCAGTACATTACTTATTATTTAAAGAAGAATAACAATTATTTATTAATAGAGGCACAGAATTCCATGGTTTATATGAACTATATAAAACCAGAATATTACTTATTAAATACTGTTTCCCTTATTTTACTAACTAAGAAATCTGATGTTTAGCCATTTAGAAGGAAATGATGTAGTGGGATATAATTTTTTGAACGATATGAGTTAACATTTTCTGTGGTAGTTTGTTGCCCTGGAAAATTCACTAGTGAATAATATTACATGCAATTACACTGTACTTACATCACATATACTGGGAGTTCTGAGCAACTCACATTCATGTGAATCTTAACAAAATCATAAACCTGTTATTAGCCATAATTGCTATGAATCAGCATCTACAAGCAATGAGCAAATAACATGCTTTAAAAAGTACAAAACATGTTTTTTCTTCTGCTTTTGAGAGATAATGTTTATAGTGAAAATATCCAACTGGTTATGAGATAAGTATGAGTTAATGAAGTTAATCATTTTGCTATATAATAAAATATAATTCAATTTGCATATATAGATTTTATTAGTATAATTATGTATTCATTCTCTTAAGAGCAACACATTTCATTTTGTTTGTGAATATGTAGTTGCATTATAAGTACAACTCAACTTTCGTATGATAAGCATAACTGCTTGAAACTTAAGATGAAGTGATAGAATTATCAGCTATGCTTTTATAAATGAACAATTATTTATTAATAGAGACACAGAATTCCATTATTTATATGAGCTATATAAAACCAGAATATTACTTATAATACTGTTTCCCTTATTTTACTAACTAAGAAATCTGATGTTTAGCCATTTAGAAGGGAATGATGATGTAGTGGGATATAATTTTTTGAAAGATATGAGTTAACATTTTTTGTGTTAGACAAACATGTGTTAGGTATTCCAGGATTCATCATTATGACAAATACACTATTTTATTTAATATGTCTATTAAACCTATAATTACATATTCTGTCATCTTATGTCTAGTCATTAAGAATTCCTTGCAGATCCGATGTGCACTTCAGTCTCACACAATGGATTCCTATTCAAAGGATGGTGATATTATTATTGGTGGGGTTATCCTTGTACATACCAACGTTATCTATCCTGAAATCAGCTACAATGAACAACCTCAGCCTGTTTCTTGTACCGGGTAAGAAATCTTTCATTAGTACTTCTTTAATACATTTCAGCATTTATTGCAATTTTCAAGTGTTCATCTGCTTAAGAAAGGGATAAATCAGTCAATAAATAAATAGATAAATAAATAAGCAATAGTGTATACTGGAGTGTGCACTGACCAGCTACTCCCGCACACCCACGATGTTGTGAGTAGTAAACATGTTGGATTACTTAGTCATGACTGGGCAGGTCTTAATCTATGTACAAAATGGTGTGTTAACTTTTGATACAAAATTCATTATTTGAAGTGGCTTATTTTAAGTGCACACTGATTATATTTTATACATTGATTTCCTGAGCCCATTTCTCAAATACATACACGTACACATACACATTTCAGTCATTACCTGGGCCTAGAAGGCACAATAAAAGTAAAGTAAGAAGAAAATCTGCTGAATATTCATTCATTCATACAGTAGATACGAAATATTCAGAAATTAGTAATTAAAGCTGGGAACTCGTGGTGGTGCTGCAGTAGCATTGTCGCCTCACAGTAAGACGCTGTCCGGTTCGATTCACAGCTAGAGCGTCTTCTGTGTGGAGACATGCGTGAATGGGCGTACCATCGTTGAAGGTTGTGCATCAGGACTGGCAAGCCGGTACGTAAAAATCAACTGCCAATCATTAGGGGACCGGAGTTCCGCTGTGGCGACCCCTAACCGGGAAAAGCTGAAAGACACAAACAAAGTAATTAAAGCTGGGAGAACAACAAAAGCACTTGTTTAAACAGTACATGCATAAAACATTACAAAACAATTAGTACAAAGTAGTTAGTATTTAATATTTTTGTCAGCAAGAACGTAAGCGTATATAACCAGAAAAGGAGTTCCTTTGCCAGTGAATCAAACAGAAAATACAGTCCAATATATGATATGTAGAGCAAGGGTGTCAAGATCTTTACAACATAAAATTAATTATGCTCAGCAGAGATACTGATATTTCATTTTTCTGTGAAAAATGTCTGTAAATCCCAAATATAGACAGTCTTTGTTTTTGGAAAAATACAGGATGTTTATAAAATGTGTCATTTTAGGCTAGAACACTACCGGTATTTCTTCTCCTATTATAATACTATCAGCTTGCATTATTGACTATTCTGCACCTAGAATCTGTTTTAATTTTGCAAATATACATGTCATAGGTTCGTAGGTGATTACTAGGCTAATGGCACAAGAGCCTTTACAAGCCTAGCCAATAATACCTAGTACATGACAATATTATATCTTAATTGCCCAGATATTGGATGGGGTAGTATCAGGGTAGTGGTTCTTTGGATGTTGGAGTCCTGAGTCATTTTACAGACTGCCTGTGTCCATAAGGGACTTGAGCAGTACCCCAGGAGTGAATTTATGGTTCCACATTCATTTATCTAAATTCTTTTTGAAGAGAGTGAGGGACAGGCTTTGCTTTACAAAGATGGGAAATTTATAGTGGTAGCCAGTTAGCTCAGTTGGTTAGAGTTTGGTGCTGGTAACACCAAGGCTGGGGGTTTGATCACTGTACATGCCAACTACCTTTACATGAGCTGTGGAGTCTACATGTCCTCCCTGCATTCATGTGGGTTTCCTCTCACATTACAAAGACATGTATCTGGAGTGTTTCTTCCTGGACCTCTACTGAAAATTGGCTTGTTTCAAGTCCAACTTCCCCAGTAAACAAATGTTAAATACATTCCATAGATGAGGTAGCCTTTGGGATACAAAGCTGTCTCTCCCAAAAGTTCTGTTACAGTCACAAATAAGATTCAAATCCATGGAATGTATAACCCTTGTATAATTTTTCTTGTGAATATGTAATATTTTCATCAGGACTGAATCAGAGAATGCCTTGTAGGTCAGGCATAAATCATCTTTCAATAAATGATATGAGATGGCATTAAGGGATAGGGTCTTAAGACAGTCTGAATAAGACATGTGTCTTACGATTTGCATTTTTTTAGTGAGAAACCTCTGAGGCCACTCCAGTTGGTGTAAATGCCTGGTTAGGTACATGCAGAAGAGTGCATTGTATTTGATTATGGGACTGATGAGGGCCACGTACAATGGCACTGTGACTTCCTTTGACCTTGATGACATGCCTTTACTTATAAGTTGAGCTACCCAGAAGGATTTCCTCACTACTGTAGCTACCTTGTGGTCAACATTTAGGTTACTATCTATCTGTGTTCCTGGGTCCCTCACCAGTGGGTATACTTTTAGGGGTGTGCTATCAATATTATAATATGCAGGGATATCTGATTTACCAAAGGGCATGATTATGCATTTTTAGCACTTAGTCTCAGACCATGGTTATGGCACCTGTGGTTTGTCATTGTTATGCCTGTTTGTAGGATGTCAACATTATTTGGGGATTCAGTGATTACTCCCAGCTTACAGTCATCGATAAACTTGATAAGCCAGAGGCCCCTCACATTGGTCTTCACTTCAGAGAAGTGTATACCAAACAGGAGGGGTCCCATCACTGAGCCCTGTGGGACACAACTAGTAACAGTATCTTATGAGAAGTGGATTTTCCTTTTTGGACAACGTGTGTCCCATCAGTGAGCCAGTTTGCTATCCATCTGATGATGTAGGAGTTTATGCCTATCTCGGTAAGTTTATCTATGTTCCCTGAGTGGGGGATTGTGTCAAAAGCTTTGGCCAGGTCTAGATAAGTAGTATGTAACATTTTACCCTCATCCATGGCCCTGGAGACTTTCTCAAATAATTCAACCAGACTGTGCAGGCAAGATCTCTCTTTGACAAAGCCAAATTGGGTCCAGTCTAGTGTATAGAGATTTCATATGTCATTATTGATCAGGTCTGTGATAATTCTCTCCATGGCCTTGCAGATAAGACTGGTCACGTTTATGGGGTCTGTAGTTCCCTGTGTCAGTTGAGGGGCCCCTCTTGTGCAGAGGGATAACTGTTGCAGTCCTCCAGTCCTATTGGACATAGCCTGCCCAAAGGCTGTGGTTAAATATGGTTTCTCATTGTTCTGATAAATTCTGTTTTAAGCTATTTAAGAAGCATCCTGGAATGTTGTTGGGACCCATGGACACTGTATTTTTTAGCTTTAGTGAGCACAGTAATGATCTGTTCTGTCATAATGACCAGTAGGGAATGGTCATGGGTATTTCTCTGGGTGTGGTAGGAGGTGATGGTGGGGAGTTAGAACTGAATTTGTCAGCCAGCAGGTTTGCTACTGTTTTAGGCTGGGTGTAAGTGTTGCAATTCATGATTAACTTGACACATTGCTGAGAGTTTCCCATGAAATTACAAACATAATTAAAAAGGGATGTGGTCATCTTTCACCTGGGAGGCTATGTTTGCCTTGTAGTTTGCTTTGGTAGATTTGACTATATCTCTAATTTGTTTGTTTTAACTGGTGAGTGTCTTTTTGGACTATTTTCTCTGTTCCTTCCTGGCTTTGGAGATGTTTTTTCCTTTGGTTGAATAGCCTATTTATGTTAGGAGTCCGCCAGGATGGTTTATTTTTGCCAGTAATGAATGGTTTGACTCAGACAGGTACTACTTCTTCACTGCAGTTATGAATCTGGTTGCACAATGGTTTTGTGTACAGCATGTCAACCAAGTTTGGAGGGGCTTGGAAGTTTAATAAGCTGTCATTTAGTTTGAGATAATTGGCTTTAGCAAAGTTCATAACAGGTTTGGAGTTTGATTGGTGTTCTAGGTTAGTTTTAATACTAAAGGAGATAATTTTATGGTCAGATCTTACCAGGGATGAGTTAATGCATGAGGGGGAGCAACATCCACCCATGTTCATGAGTACCAGGTCTAGGATACTTGTACCTCTAGTTGGGGAGCTAACTATTTGCTCCAGGATGTTTGCTCTGATGAAGTCCAAAAAAAAACTCTGAGCAAGTGAATTATAGGTTGTATAAGTCTACCTGTTCATGGAGGGAGTAGTTGAAATCACCCATAAGTATGGTGTTAGGCTGATTATTAAAATATTCCTGTAGGTTTAGGTCAGAGGTGTTGTGTCCCAGATTCATGTTTGGGGATCTGTAGCTAGCAAGGATATGATAGGAGGTTGCACCTATGGTTAGATGGGCATGGATCAACTCAAGCAAGTCATGTTGTTGTACCAGTCTGGGATTGTACTTGTCCTTTACAAACACTGAGACACCTTCTCCATTAGTTTTATCCTGAGCTGAGGGGAATCAAAATGCATGAAAGGCATTGTAGCCTTTGATAGCAGGGATGCTCTCCATGGTTCTGAACCATGTTTCCATGACTGCACACATGTCTGCATTCTCCAGGGTGAGGAGGCTTCCAGGATGTCCACTTATTCTATTTAAACTCCTAGTGCTGGGCAGCAGTACCTTTAGGTGGTTGTTAGTGAGTTTTGTTATGTTGGAGGGTTTAACAACTTGGCACGACCTAAAAAAGGCACAATGGAGATAGATACATTTTTGCTAGTATCTGGAAGCCAAGTGGTGACAAGTGCAAATTATCTCTGGCAAAGCATCATAGTTTGTCAATCATGTCTCCTCAGTTTGACAGATATTGGATCCCCCTTTTGTGGCACCAAAAACTAAGCCAATTGTTGAAGTCAATCATTTTTTGCTGGTAATGTGGCATCATCATCGGTGAAGGTAGGATGCTCCTCAAAGCTAGATTCATACTCACCTGGGAAACATATTCAGAAAGCTCCATCATGTCTCTTCATATAGTCCAGTGAGGTACGTTTTAGGTAATTTACGCCCACATGGACTATGACCATGTCATACTGGTATGTGTGATTTAAAGATCTAAGTGCAAGCATGATCTGGCGATCTTGAATCCAGACCGGCAGCTCACTGTGATATTTTCCTTGTTTAGCCTGGTAAGAGCGGCATTAGTATGTCTTACAATGGAAACACCAATAACAAAATATTTGGCTGTGTGGTGTGTTGTCTTATGGGCTTGGAAGTGGGGCTACTATGATTTTCATAGTTATATGTTGTGAGAGGCACTGTGTTTTTTGAGTGTGTATGGGACCACTGACAGGTGCATTTAGGAGGTCTTCAATATTTGGGTAGATTGTATGTGAGTACCTCCACATATGTGGTTCTACTTGTTTGTTCCTTAGCATAGGCAGTGGGTGTTTTGGGTGTAATGCGGACAACCTTGTTTGTGCTTTTCATGTGTGTATGTGAGAGCTTTGCCTTCAAAGTCATTTGTCACACACTGTGTTTGTCTGTTCTAACATTAACTGGTTATCAGTGAGCATGAGGCAGTTACTACACTTCCTCAGGATACCCATATCCACCAGGCCAGAAACACAGATGACAGGAAAATGCCTATCCATTATACCAGATCCTTAGTTGATGGGAAGGAGTAGGGGAGAGTCTAAGTGAGAGTGTTTAGTAATGTACTATAGGATGACCTGTGGTGGTGCTTCCCTCTGCACAAACTGGCAGCACTTCGAGCAGCTATAAACAATGGGAGACTATGGAGAGCATTTCCTATACAGGATATGGACATGTCTCAGTATATACAAGGCATGGGTTACCATATTTGCAAACGTGAGGCTTTTATACCAGCATTTGCATCAGAGCATTATAATGAAATCGCAGTAATAAATGGAAATCATATTTAGATGATATAGGCATAATTCCTGTTTTTTTTCTTGTGAAAATGGAATTTTGTTTATTTGAGAACTTTAAAACAGTGTCCCTGATGCTGAGGTTTTTCCACAAAAGTGGAAACTATGGTTATATCATTAGAATTAATTCCAGCAGAACATTATATAAGCACATATATAAAGAAATAAAGATGTTTCAGGGGGTTTAGGCCTTTCAGAAGTTTATTTGTTTATTTATTCATTTACATCTGTTAATGGGTTAAGCACACACTATACCAGGGACCCATTTTAGGCATGACCCAGGCCTTACATAGTATACAAAAACATTTAAATGCATTCCCAACATTTAGGCGAAGGTAAATTGAAGTTGGAGAGCTCTATGATTCAGTGTCCAAGTAGGAGAGAAATAGGAATATTGCAAGTATGATGAAAGGTAAATATGTGGGATAAATACCTGTTAATCAACATGGATCAAAAGAAAATGGGAGAAATATCTGTAAATCAAAGGAAGGCCCAGGGGTCCAGGTAAGAAGAGGAAGTAACTACAATTAGTTTATGAGTTCATGACATGAACAATAGAAGGAAGACGTACATCATTAAGAGGTTCTAAATAATGTGCTAATTAATGAGAGATGCTAGGAAGTATCAGTTATGCGTTACCATTACCCACTAATTATAAAACCATTGCATTTGTTTCTATTTGTTAGAAGGTCCAGTAACACTACCCAGAATTTCTTATGATGCTTTGTATTTCTAATTCAAGTGAGTCATTGATTCCATGGTAGTTGGAACCTTGATGAAAACATTCTTTCCACCTACTTTCCCAGACTCTGGTTCAGTGGGTACCAATATATGACTGTTAACCTTATTCCAAGGGGAATAAGAACTGGAACTGCTGAAGTTTAAAGGTGAGGGAGGCTAATAGCAAGGTGGTTGTTGTGGAAATACATAGCCAGCTGACTTTCCTGAATAGTATGCAGTGGTGCTTCAAGGAATTGGTCAGGCGTGATAAAAATAGCAGATCTTTCTGAACGTTATTTGTTGCGGATTCATATTCTGGGTGGAGTTGAGTGCTGGAATACAGCACACGTTCTCAAGCTTGGGTATGAGAAAAGTTATGCTAATATATATTTTCTTCTTTCATAATAAATAAACTGAAGATCTTGTAATTGACCTTAAATATTGCATTTCATTATGCTCACATTTTTGACATGAAGTTTGAAGGATTGACTTATTCACCTAACCAAAAGTAATGTTGTAGGGATGGATCAGTAATGTGAAGCAACCTACCATCAATTTAACCCATGTTAGAACTGAATTCCATTATTTTTTTTTTTTGTTTGTGCATTTTTAAATTGCTAGAAAGAAGCTCCCCCCACAGACCATTGAACTCCATATGCAACTTTTATAGATTTAGGCATATCTAGAGACTAGATTTTAGAAGGAAAAGGTAAGCACAGAGGGTTAATTTGAAAAAGAGTTTATAGGTTCATAGGTTCATAGGTAGGTACTAGGCTATTAGCCCAAGGACCTAAGTGAGCCTAGCCAACAAGGCTCCCTGGCTTACACCACCCAAGAAAGTTATTTTCCTGTGCCCCTGTTAAGCAGAGTCACAGAAGTGATCCCCGGGGTGTATTTCCTATTTCCCATCCACTCATCAAAAGTTTTCTTGAAGAGTGCTAATGAGGAACTTTGCTTTACATAGATGGGTAGCTTGTTCCAGAGTATGGGAAGTCTCTGGGACAGGAATCTATCCCTCCAGCATGTCCTGTTTATTGTGATGACAAGGTTTAGGTCCCTAGACCGTGTAGATTGCAGGGATTGGGATTTCATTAAGTGTTGCATGTCCAGCAGCTCTGGATTTTAAATAGCTTTATATGTTAGGCAGAGATCATCTCAGAGTAGGCGATATGCTATGGAGTAAAGCTGGAGTTTTTTGAGACAGTCAGTGTAGGGCATCTGTTTGAGCCCAGTAATCCTCTTTGTGAGGTACTTCTGTGGCCTTTCCAGCTGCTGCAGATGTCTTGTGAGGTAAATTCCAAAAGGGGCATTGTACTCTATAATAGATCTAATGAGTGTTGAGTAGAGGGGAACAATGACCTCTTTTTTCCTAGATGAGAACTCTTTTGTGATGAGATGTGCCATGTAGAAGGATTTCCTGGCTACTGTGGCGATGTGATTATCAAAGGAGAGACTACCGGGTCCCAAGGTCTCTTATCACACATTTGGCGTTAAGTAGACTGCTGCCTATGTGGTAATTCATGGGTACAGAGTTTTTACCAAAGGGGATGACAATGCACTTTTTGGCATTGAGCTTGAGGCCATGGTTCTGACACCAGGCATCTGTCTCAGTGAGGCCCTTCTGTAGGATGTCCACATCATTTGGGGACTCAACTATGCCTCCTAGTTTGCAGTCATCTGCAAATTTCGTTAGTCAAAGGCCTTCTGTGTCAGCCTGTACTTCAGAGAAGTAGATACTAAACAGGAGAGGTCCTAGGACTGAACCCTGTGGTACTCCACTTGTCATTAGTTTGAAGTCAGATTTGGAGTCTACAACTATTACAGTGTGGGTTCTGTCAGTGAGCCAATTGGCAATCCATCTTGTGACGTAGGGATTTATACCTAGTTTAGTGAGTTTAGCCTTCCTTTTCTTTTATTACTCTGAAGTAAAAGGTTGATATTATTGTAGCAGGTCTTAACTATTGAAGCTTTAATATAAGAAACCACTGATATCGTTGGGTAAACCACACATACACAGAGAACATGGTTAGTCCAAAGATGAAGCCCTGAGAAATCTCCCTGAAATAAGTGCAGTATACCCTCAAACACCTGAACTGTTTGGATGACAACTTAACTGTGAGAGCAGCAGATGCAACCATCCTCCATATTAAACTTCCTAAACTTAGGAACAGGTGGTACATAACCTACATACTTGAAGGCCTATCTTACTTCACTAAAGATAGCCTCATTTAGATACCTTTTTTCCAGATGGACTAGACATGATCAGCCACACATTTAAAGCCTTTGTGAAATCCATGCTGTGCATAGGCCTGCCTATTATGATCTATATTACAAGATCAAAACTTTAGTTAATGGAATAATTAAAGATCGATCTTGTAATATTGAAACCTAAAAATCTTGAACGGCTGATTAAACCCAGGGAAACACTTCCCTTGGCTGTTATGTGGATTATGCCCTTTTCTCCAATTTGGAGTGATCTCAGAGTTGGTATATTTAGTTAGGGGGGGTGTAGGGGGCAAAGTCCCCCACTTGATTTGGGATTTAAAGTTTTTTTTTTTTTTTCATGCGGCCAAGGGAAGTGTTTCCCTGAGTTAAATTGGCTGTTCGAGATTTTTAGGTTTAGATATTACAAGATCGATCTTTAGTTATTCGATTAACTAAAGTTTAGATCTTGTAATATAGACCCTGCCTATTATATTTATTGATGTGATCATTTATTCAAAAATTTTTCAGAGTTCCAACAACTATATGAAGTTTTATAATGGAACTGTAATGCTAGACATTTATAGAAAAGTATCACAGTCATGTGTGTTAAAGTAAGGAGATGTGATCACTATGATAAGCAACTAGTTAACTATATTGCCCAGAAGCTTAGTGATAATGGGGATCATTGGTCAGAGTAAGGTAGGATGAAGCAGGCCAACATTTAATCTACCTTCTAATGGAATCTTCACAGGAGTTATAATTCCACATTTCATTTCCTTCTAGATCTGTGAAATGAAGGCTTGGTACTGTAACCAAATGGATTCACTTTTGGAGTTATAATACTGCAAACCATGCATGGTGGTAGGAGCTCCTATGCCAGTGAAACTACTGAAATTCTTTATATTTATTACCAAGTGACTGTGTGGCACATTGGCCAAGACTTGTCCTTTCTTTGGACTTCCCCTTTACTTCTCTCATAGCCCTCCAGAATTATTTAAGATGGTCTAAAGCCACCGACCATTTTCTTCTTATGCAGTCAGTCAATAGGTTTAGTAGTGGTACAACAATCCTTTTTCAGAGGCAGGTACATATATTGTAGTTTGTGAGGTCCTGGATTAACTTGAAATGCTGCTGAGACCAGTTCTCTTCCCCTAGTTTAAGCTCTAATCATAGGGCATATAAAGTAGCACTTATCTTCTCTGATTTCTCCTTCTTCTACATAGGAAAAACTTATTTTGCACTTCAGCATTCCAGTTTAGGAAATCAGGTTCTCACAGTGAAGCTGTTAATGTCTTGTCAGGGAGAAAATGACCATCAACATAAACGGTCTTGGCTTAGGTGAGCTAACATAAAATTGGGCTTATTTTGAGTTTGATATGCACTTTTTCATCTGTATTTTACTGTTTTACTGCATTAATTGGTGTCTTCTGACTGTTTTTACTGTTTGTACCTGCTTATTACCTGTACTTGTTTTGCACTGAAATATTGCTTAGTTAGTATAGACTAGATCTAGACTTGCTGAATTTAACCTGTTTTTTTTCATACACTTGAACTCAAATCCAGCCATCTTACATTAAGAAGGGCTTCCTTGCACCCTTGTGGAAGAAAAATGTGGATATAGCCTTGTCTGAGCTAGGGATTGCTGGAGAAAGGATCATTGTGTGAATTCCTATTGACAGACTAGTTTAAAACTGTTTAATTTTGATTGTACATAAGCCTCACGTTTGCTCGTTTTTTGGCTCAATTAACAACAGCTACTCTGCACTTGGCATTCTTTGCCAGAGGTTCAGAGTGTTTTTGCTTGAATCCAAGCCATCCCAAGCCAAGGGCAAGAAATTAAGCTTATTGTGAGTTTGATCTGCACTTTTTCATCTGTATTTTATGGTTTTACTGCATTAATTTGTGCTTTTTTGACTGTTTTTACTGTTTGTGCCTGCTTATTATCTGAACTTGTTTTGCACTGAAATATGGCTTAGTTAGCATAGACTAAATCCAGAGTTGTTGAATTTAGCCTGTTTTTCATACACTTGAACTGAAGTCCAGTCATCTTACTTCAAGAATGGCTCCCCTGAACCCATGTGGCAGAAGACTGTGGATATAGCAGCTTTGTCTGAGCTGGGGATTGCTGGAGGAAGGACTATCGTGTGATTTCCTTTTAGCAGACTATTTTAAACCTGTTTAATTTTGTCTATATATAAGCCTTGTGTTTGTGCATAGCTATGCACTGCACAATGTGGGTTAGCAGTGCCTTGCATAGATGCAAATGCCTAGAACATTTTTTTCCCTAGACACCAGTCAGTGAAACCCTCCTAGGTTCTCTGCTACTCTGCGGGCAATGTAGTTGCGCACTTCTGCACTGCAGGCAATCCAGATGAGCACTGGGCAGCGTCACCCCACTTTCCATCCCTGATCTTCTATAAAATAAGTCCCCTTGTTAATCCCAGAGCAATGGTTAATCTAATTTGCCCTCTCAGAAATTAGTATTTAAGAATTACCAATTGCTATGGACAGTCAATTTCCCAACATTTCTCCAGCCAGCCTGACTGACATGGATATCCTGAGGGAATGTAACAATTAACTCATGTACACTGACAACCACTTGCTCCTGAAGCAAACAAATATGGTATGTGAGAGATGTAACTATGCCATGAAACATGAATTATTCCTCTCAAGTAACAATAAACAAGATATTAAACAAGTTGTCGGCACACACACCTCACAACTCACACAAGATAAGGTTAAGACACATAAACCCACATATGCGGAGGTACTCACTAAGAGCCTACCAAAAGACCAGAGACCTCCCAAGTGCAAACAACCTACACATACTGGTACACAGATGTCTCCCTCACCAGGTTGGACAAAGAAGGTCACAGTCAGCTGCCTGTCAGGTGCCAGGATACGTCAAATCATGCACTTACTCAAGTCACTCAACAACAATTACCGTTACGACTCTGTCATAGTACATGCTGGAGTGAATGACTGGAGATGTACCTCTCTGGACTATATGAAGAGAGACATGACTGAACTCTCAGATTATGTGTCCCAGGCTGGTATGTCCCTAGCTCTAAGAAGCATTCTACTTTTACAAAGGATGATGTCATAATACAGGCAAAACATGACTGATTTCAACTGGCTTAGCTTCTGGTGTCAGTTCAGGGGGTTCCAATATCTGATAGCCTGGAAAGACATGTTCGACAAACCACACTGCTTTCCCAGAGATGGACTTCAACTGTCTCCTCAAGGCTTTGGATACTAGCAAAGACGCTTGTCTTCCCCATATTGCCTTTTTAGGTAATGTCAAAACAACAAAACTTCCAATGTAAAGAAATCCACTAGAGACAAAATCAAGGTCATGCTGCTTAATGCTAGGACACTAAACAGTAAACTGCACTCCCAGGGAGAACTATTCACTTTGGAAGATGTTGACATCTGTGCAGTCAATGAGACTTGATTCAAGGCCAAAGAGACCACCCCATCCATACAAGGCTATAATGCCTTTCACACATTTATACATCAAAACAAGCATGAAAGAACCAAAGATGGAGGTGTATCCATCTTCATTAAATCCCAATACACCTCAAGACTGGTAAAACAGTATGACTCTCTTGATCTACTCCAAGTCCAAATAATTATAGTTAAAATGCCCTACCACATCATTAGGTCCACCACCAGGAACCAGGAGAAACACAAAGCCTACCTGGACTTGCTAGAGTCACTCAGTATACAGCCAAACACCTTGGTCATGGGAGATTTTAACTATCCTTCCATAGATTGGGTGACTTACATGAGCACAAACATGATCGCTCTGAGGTTCCTGGATTTTGTTAATTCAAATGCCCTGGAACAGTTGGTTTGCACCCCCATAGGGGGCTCAAATGTCCTAGACCTAGTGCTTGGCAACATGGTGGTCACTGCACTACCCCCTGTGTGTTGCCCTCCCTGGTAAGGTCAGACCATAAATCAGTCTTGTTTGAAGTAAAGATCAGACCTAACACCCCCACAGGGGAAAAAAAACAGAAACAATTTCTCCAAAGCAAACTATAGCCTACTAAGCGATGGTATAAAAAGATTTAAAGCCCCTGCTAACGCAGCCAGCAATGACTCGTATTGCCCTATATGACAAATGCTTTATATAGCCACATAAACAAATGTATTGACTCAGTTGTACCTGATAGGGCTAAAACTAGGTTCCCCCAAAAACGCAAGCCACCCTGGTAGGCTGTAAGTATAAATAAAGTATATAACAAAAGAAAGAAACTGATATCTAAGAACAAGAGGGAACTTGCTCAACACAGGAAGAATGCCTTCCACAGCTTGAACAAGCAAATCAGACATCTTATAAAGTTCTCTAAGGCTAGTAATGAGACTAAAGCAGCATCTCTAGCTAAAAACAACCATAAGGCATTCTTTAGCTGCATGCAAAACCTAAAAGGGAATACCCACCTGTGTGCCAAACTTATAGTGGACCATACCACTCATACTGAACCCGAGGAACCTGCTAGCAGACAGATTTGGCAATAATGTCACCCCCCAACCCCACCAGCCATACCCCAAAGCATTCCTGACACCAGTCCACCAATCAGTATCTCCAAAGGTAAGGTCATGCAAACACTCTCCAAGGCCAAAAAAATGGCTTCCATGGGACCAGATAACATCCCAGGTTGCTTACTAAACAATCTAAAACAAGACCTAGTGGAAACACGTGGCACTCTCTTTAACCATAGCCTGAGCACTGGCTTTGCTCTGGCAGAGTGGAGAACAGCAACAGTAATTCCCTTGCACAAAGGGGGTCCATCAACCGAACCAGAAAACTATTGACCCATAAGCCTAACCAGCCTTATCTGCAAGGCCATGAAAAGAATCATCATGGACCTTATCAACAAGGATACAGATGACCTTCATCCTCTTGACCTAACCCAGTTTGGTTTCATCAAGGGTAGGTCTTGCTTATTAAACCTGGTGGACTTCTTTGAGAATGTCACTAAAGCCCTGGATGAGGGCAAAGCAGTACATACCGCCTATCATAATTTAGCCTAGGCTTTTGACAGAATCCCCCACTTAGGGATCATTGAGAAACTCTCCCAGCTGGGGATTAACCCATATGTCACAAAATGGGTAGCCACCTGTCTCACCAACAGAATGCACACTGTCAAAGTTGAGGAGTCCACTTCCATCAGTAGACCAGTTACCAATGGGGTACCACAAAGATCTGTGCTGGGCCCCCTACTGTTTGGAATCTATTTCTCTGAGGTCCAGGCAGAAGCAGATGGCCTGTGGCTTACCAAGTTTGTAGAAGACTGCAAACTAGGTGCAATCATTGTGTCTCCCAGTGATATAAACATATTACAAAAGGGGTTAACTCAGCAAATGACTGGTGCCAAAGTCACAGATTAAAACTAAACACAAAAATGCCTTATTATCCCCTTTGACAAAGAAGTAACCCCTGCTAATTATGACATAGATAGCAACCCTCTGAGCTCAAACCCAGTGGTATGAGACTTGGGAACACAGGTTGATAGCAATCTAAATTTCGATCACCATGTGTCCATATTGGTAAGGAAAGCCTTCTACATTGTGGATCTCACAAATAAGGGCATTTCATCCAAGACTGGGGAGGTTATAGCTATGCTGCACTTGACCCTTATCAGACCACTAATTGAGTACAATGCTCCCTTCTGTATGTATCTCACCAGACACCTGCAGCAACTGGGGAGACCACATAGGTTTACAACCAAGAGAATCCAGGGCCTCCAAAATGTGATTTACATGAAAAGACTGAAAGCCCTGTCACTCTACTCTGTATAATAAAGGCTGCTGAGACGCAACTTGTGCCTGGCCTACAGAGCACTCTCTAACTCTGCCCTAATGGAAATGCTGCACATCCACAAATCAAATGGAACAAGAGTCACTCACTCCAGGGATCTCAACCTAGCCTGTGACATTAACAGAACATGTTGCAGAGACAGATATATCTCCCAGAGATTGCCACTGCTCGGGAATAAGCTCCCACTTCATGTGAAGCAGAGGTCCTCAATGACCCTATTTAACTCCAACCTTGACAGCTGGGATGTGTGATTGTAAATTCACCACAGAGGTGGCACCTATGTCCTTCATGGATAGGGATAGTTGGTGCAAATCATTGAATCACTCTGCTAACAAGGACCACCTAACTATGGTCATTTAGGACACATGGATTTTTACATGGCTAGGCTTATAAAGGCTCTAGGACCATTAGTCTAGCTACCTCCTATGAACCTATGAACCTAAAAGAACATATGGCACAGAGTGGGCAGTGTTCACTCACTGAGTTTCCAGTGAACTTTAGAGCAACAATCTATTGATGAGGTTAAGGACAACATCTGTTAAGGATCTATTGCTGTGGGTTGTGTTAGGCCAGGTGGATTCATTGATGAATTGGGTCAGATTGTAAAATGCAACAGTCCAGTCCAGCAAAGTCTCTTTATGCCTCAACAAACTGCAATATATTTGCTCTGCTTAACACATGGAATCATTGCTCAAAGGAAGTCATCAAGTTCTTGAGTGCTGAGACTGACCAATCAATTTAACAGAAACATGTTTACATGGGAAACAGTGACACTTTCACTAATGTGCCTAGCTTCAATGTGCAATTTGTTCTTAACAGTAAGCAAGATCTAATCATAAGTTCCTTTGCCTTCCTTGTTACTAGTAAACCTCTTGAAATTGTTCCTTGGGAAAAGGAAGGAACAGCTATGACCTTTAAGATGAGGTTTGGTTAGTGCCACTGCATCATACTTTCCCTGTAACACTCAGATTTCAAATGGGGGCATATGTTATTTATAGCATCATCATTTAACATGACATTTTGAGACCATTGAGGTGGCCAAAGAGTTTATTCCCAGAGTGAAGTTTAAGCAAGTAGAACCCCTAATAGGTGGGAAAGTGAGGGGAAGGTTGGAGTCGGGTTGACTTAGATGTCACTAGATCTAAGAATTGTAAAAAACATATAATGAACCATAACTATCACACTTTTATAATACTAAAAGGGATTTGAAAGGAGAACAGTACAACAGTTCTTTGTCTCTGCTGTTTACCACTGAACTATCTATCAAAATACCTAAAAACAAAGTTTCCTAAACATAATTCAATTATTTAAGAGCTTTGCAGGGAGATCACCTTACATACCAGTTTCAGTTCAAGAAGGGGGTCACTGTGCACAATTATCAGCCCAGGAAATGGTTCCTGTGTGGCAGGTTCAGTTTTGGAAGTGGTCACAGGGCATCTGATTGAATTCAAGGCATGGCTTCTTTGTCAAGTCAAAGACCAACAAATATTAGGACTAAGGACAAAAGATAGACATCTAATTAACTTACAGCCCATTCAACAAAGATGTCTATTCACTTTCAGAGGCCAGCACAGGAATATGAAGATAGTGTTATGAAAACCTATGTTAAAATGTTCAGTAATATTGTTAAATTAATTAAATTGATATTTAACATATGTTTTGATAACACTGTGTTCATATTCCTGTACTGGCGTTTGACTGAAAAAGAAGCCTTAACTTGAATTGAATCAGGTGTCCTGCGACAACTTCCTAAACTGAATCTGCTGCACAGGAACCATTTCCTGGTCTGATACTTCATTCTAAGTTCCTCATTTTTTAAAAAAAGGAGGTATTGCTTACCAGTAATAGTTTTATCTCTCATTTTTAATAGTCCAACTGTTTAACCATATTTTTTTATTTCTAGTCATCTTTCTTTTATAATTAATAGGTTACCACTGTTTCTTTTATTCCCATTTTCAGTTTGAAAAGTTCTCTTCTTTTTATGACACATGATAACCCTTTCTTTTAAAATAGTGCTAGATGAATATAAAATTGACATGATAGTCAGTCTTATTTGATTTATTACATATAGTGTATAGGGTCTATATTAGAACACTGAAGTTTCAAAACTTCGAATGTTCTAATATCGAACCCTATTCAACGAAAGTTGAAAACATCGAACATACAGAACAGCACATTTTTTCCCTAGCTGTTCCAAAACACATACACACAACACAAGCACACCAAACAAACAGCAATCCACACACATACACCTAAAATCTTACACGTAATCCTACACTAAACTATACATACACCACTAGCTATCCACTTACCTTAACCCAAACCCTAACCCTAACCCTAAGGTCCGTCACTATCGTACACCCACCTCACCCGCACCCTAGCCCTAACTCACCTACCCCACCCTAATCCTCACGTCCACACAATTGCACAAATACCTAACCCGCGCCCTAACTCTAACTCACCTAACCCACCCTAACCCTCATGTCCACACAATCGCACACATACCTAACCCGCACCCTAACCCTAACTAACCTAACTAGTGCTCAATCGCACACTTACCTGAAGCCTACCCATAACTTTCCACCACAGCGCTGAAAATACCGAAGCAACAGAAATGGACAACTGAATTCTTTCCCTAGGAAAAAATTTGGTTTTCTGTAGCTTCGATATTTTCAGCTTTTGCTGAATACGGGTCGATATTAGAACATTTGAAGTTTTGAAACTTCAATGCTCTAATATAGACCCAGTGTATATAGTTATTAAAGTTATATTGTTTTTTGGTTTAGGTTGTTACAAGTTAATAGTAGTGAGATTAGTTTGTAGGTTTTATGAAATGCTGCTTCTATGTGTATTGATATTTTTGCTCTTTTCTTATTATGATTTTTTCAAAATTTCAATAAATCGTATAAAAACATATGCAAAGAGGAAAAAGTGCACCTTCACTGCTTGCAGTGATGGCTATAATTTTCTAATCCACATGACATTAAACGAGTAGTTCAGCATAGTACCAGAACATATTCACATATTATTTATTTATAGCACAAACATCTCTTTATTTATTACATACCTCAGGTGTTATAACCTAGTAACAGTCCTAAGTTTCACATGCTAAATCTTTGAATTAGTACATCTCACACTGTAGAAAAAAAAATAAAATTGTATCAGTGGTCTAATTCTACTGTACCCTAACAAGGTTTATTTTGACATAAGGTAATAGCATTATTTCTTCTACTTGGCAAGTCCAGGTCACCTTTCAACTAGACTTAGTCCATATGACCCTTAGGTCTGGGGTGCTTAATTTCCTCTCATAGATTACTTTCATTAGTCCATCTGTGTCTTTAATATTTGGTAGATTTCTGGTTTCCCCATCTTTATTACACACTTTTTTACTTTGCCCCTGAACCTTCCTTTCCTTTGTTTTCCTAGATTTTACTTGACCTCTACCCTGAGCCTTCCTTTCCTCTCCTTTGTTTTTCTACAGTTTACTTGACCTCTACCCCTGATCCTTTCCTCTCCTTTGTTTTCCTAGATTTTACTTGACCTCTACCCCTAAGCCTTCCTTTCCTCTCCTTTGTTTTCCTAGATTTTACTTGACCTCTACCCTGAGCCTTCCTTTCCTCTCCTTTGTTTTCCTAGAGTTTACTTGACCTCTACATATTTACCAACCTCCTCTTGCCATTAGCTATGTATATGCAGGCTCTCCCCACCTAGCCAGGGTCCTCCTTTTTCCTACCATTTCACTTGTATATGTGTATCTTTTCTCTTGTATCCCTTTTCTTCTTTTATTCCATTTTCTTCTGAATTTACTCCTCACTCTTTCACCCTCTGCTTGTCTTTTCTTTTCTGCTAATTTATTCATTAGTTCTTCTACCTCTTTTCCTATCAGGGGTTCCTCTTTCTTCCATGTTCTTGTTATTTTTTCCCAGCGGTAATAAGCAGAATTATTATTTCTTTCAACTTTATATCCTCTCGTACCCTCAAATAATTAATTTTGGTGATACCTCTTTTTTTGTTTCTATCTCTCTTTTCTGTTCCATACTAACAGACATTTTTCCATAGAAACAAGCCAGTCTTAATATTTTAGACAAGTAGAGAAAGTTGATCAACCTTTATCCAGGTGAAAGACTGACAGCTGTTGCTGTGGGTGTTATTGGAAACAGATTTGAATAAAAATGCCCGTGTCAATACAGAGAATTTGACAAATGTATAATGCTTCTGCAGTAGTAAAGGCTCAACCTGATTCTGAGCATTCCAGGTTACAGAATCAGGTGAGGTTGTCAGGCCAGTTAACTCTGCTTTTGAAGTTCTGAGTGAACTGGGTGTTGTGCACAACTGCGTCAAGCTAGTCATTTAGTAAATGATTACAGATCTATGTAGGAACTGAACCTCCCTCTTGTGTTAGCTTTTTATCCTACCGGAAATTATTTATTTAATAAGAGAGAAAATGTGCCTGTCAGGGAAATGTTTTCTTTGATAAAGTAAATGCTGCTTTGTAGTCATTTAACTGGCTCATTTTTATAAAATTGTGGCTATAGACATATTTCATTTCTTTACAGGGTCTCTGACTAATATATTGACATATTCAAGTAATGTTTCAACTATCTCAAAACTCTCAACCTCTTTAAGCAAGAAATCTGAACAAAGCCATAAATAATGGGGGGGGGACAAAGGACCCAAAATAGGAACACTTTTTAAATATTGTTCTTTCAAACTTAGAACGTTGATAGAATAACATATTTTGCATTAACATGAATTTTCTGAAGGGTATGAAGTCTGAATCTGAAATGTTTTTTTCATTATTTTCCAACTTCAGTCCTCAAAGACTTGACAATTATTTACCAGAAAAGCACAATTTTATGAATTACAGGCCAAAAATATGAGACGAAAATCTGGACATTTTGCAAAAATCTGTACAGTTGAGAGGTACATTGTACAATAGTGAAAAATATTCCTAAACATTTAAAAATGAAAAGTTTTGGATTCTAATTTAATGGAGGGTAGTTTATGGTATAGGGATATACTAAGATGGCAATTTAGTTCATACTAATTTTGAATGTTTACGCCTGTGTTTATCTTGTATCATAGGGATGTTTTCAATATTTGTATAAGAAGGGCAGTGATTTTTCTGAATTATTTAATTCCTTTGGGCAAGTTTTGCCTCAATGCCTGCTGACTATGAGGCATGGGTCATTCATTCCCTCATGGTGAGTATTAGCCACAGGGGTGAGATCCAGTACCTAGGTGATTATCATTCATATGTATTGTACATAGTTTCTCAAAAGTAATATTTTCATCAATTTCTGTACATTAGAATGTTCTATTTTGTACACCGTATCTGTATACAGGGAAGCATTTCATGTCATCCAAAGTAGATTCAGGGTATAAAAAAACTGAAAGCAGTTCACTGAAGCCACATTCATTGACAATGGAGATTACCTTTTTCTTCACTGTTGTGTTGCCTTGCTGTAAGTACATATAATTCAAGGAGGTGGGGGGGTGTGTCCCCCACAAGGGTGGTGCAAGGGGACTTGCCCCCCACAAAAATGTTTGCTAAAGGCGGTTTCAGTGATCTGCTTTTGATTTTTTTTTGCATTCACTGAAACTGTCTAATTGACATGAATCCATACAGAAACACATCAAACTATGAATGTACTAGTAAGATTGCAACGTAAAGTCCATGACTGTACTAATTATACTGCTTTTTGAAACTTCGAGAAAATGTCTTTCTCATTATCAGCATTAATTGTATAAACTCTTTTATCAAAAGTATAACAAATGAATGTTTTTTTTCACTTCATTGTATTCATTGTATTATTTCTATGTTTGTCACCTGTTTATTTATTTATTTGACATTTGTTTACTGGGGTGGTCTGACTGGGTCTACAGAACCCATTTTCAGGGGAGGCCTAGGAAGAATAGCTCCACATATAGTGCAATACAAATATATTATAGTGCAAAAAAAACAAAAAAAAAAAAAAAAAACAAGTGACGTGGAATACTATACAGAAATAAGATGATAGAACCTGAGCTAGGTTACAAGATATGCTACACATTTGGACAATTCTATAGAGTTATATCATTATAGAAAATTTTAGTCATTGTAACAACATATACGTAGCCTATGAGTAGATAAAATGTACAAAAGTAGTATGTTGGTAGTACAGTCTATGACATCCGTTGTTATAGTATATAAAAAAATAAAATGTTGATTTCAGTTAGGAAAATAATAGCAGAAGAGTTAGTGATGCAGGAAGATAGTGAGAGAGTTAAGAAGAATAGAGGCATTACAGTCTGAGCAGTAGCTTAAGGATATGGTAGAGAAACAGAGACGGAGTTTTGAGAGACATTAGGATCTTGTAGACTGTGAAGGAGTGAGAAGCAACAGAAGGAAAAGAAAATGAAACTTCCATGAAGAAGAGAAAGAGCTGAGCATTAGGCCATATTTATACAAGAGCAGAGCCATGTATTTTTGAGATGATTTTTTAAAGAGGCTTTAAAGTGGGTTAGGCCAGGCATAGACCTGGCAGCTAGTGGTAGTGAATTCCATAGTTTAGAGAACCACCGAATCATACAACAATGCACTGTAAGAACACGTGCACAAATGCAAGGATCTCACCATACCCAGTAGAACCAAGATGCTCTCCTCAAAAAAAAAGGAAGCCAATCTGGTGGTCCCCAGCCATAAACAAACTCTACAACAGAAGGAGGAAACTAATGTGGAATAAGGTGAAGTCCCAAGACTGAAAAAACTCCCTTATCAGCCTCAACAAAAACTTGAGATCCCTCATCAAATCCTCTAAAGCTAGCTATGAAAACAGAATTGCAGCAGATAGTAAAGACAACCACAAGGCCTTCTATAGTTATGTAAAGAATCTCCATGGCAATACCCAGATTTGCTCTGATCTACTGCACAATGGTACCTTCTATACTGAGCCAACAGATACTGCCAATATATTGGCCAACAGATTCAGTGCCAACTTTACCCCCTCTCCCACAAAGGACCAATCACAATACCAGTGGATTGCCAGGCCCCAGTATTACTGCTGCACAGGTTAAAATAGTACTGTCCAAGGCCAAGAATACAGCTTCTATGGACCTGACAATATCCCCGGCTGTGTTCTACATGAACTACAGAGTGAACTGGCACCTCACCTTGTGTGCTCTGTTCAATCACAGCCTCACCTCAGGCTTTGTCCCTATCAAATGGCAGACTGCTACAGTCATCCCTCTTTCCAAGGGAGGAGTGACTACAGACCCCGGAAACTCTCGCCCCATTAGCCTGACGAGTCTGATATGCAAGGCTATGGAACGCATCATCATGGACCTAATAAACAAGGATATAGGGAATCTCCAAACTCTGGTTCCCACACAGTTTGGTTTTGTGAAGAGTAGATCATGCCTGCTTAACTTGGTCGACTTCTTTGAGTCAGTTACCAAAGCTGTGGATGAAGGCAAGGTGGTTCATACAGCCTACCTTGATCTGGCCAAGGCCTTTGATACCATTCCCCACTTATGAATCATAGAAAAACTCACTAAGCTAGGCATCAACCCCTATATCACTAGGTAAGTTGTAAAGTGGCTCACAGATAGAACCCACAGTGTGAAAGTAGCTGACATCAAGTCAGACTGTCAGCCAGTCATGAGTAGAGTCACACAGAGTTCATTCCTGGGTCCTCTCCTGTTTGGTATCTACTTCTCTGAAGTCCAGGCCAACACGAAGAGACTCTGGCTGACAAAGTTCGCAGATGATTGCAAGTTGGGAGCTATTATTAACTCCTGAAGTGATGTTGACATCCTACAGAAAGGCCTCAATGAGATCAACGACTGGTGTCAGAACCATGGCCTTAAGCTCAATACCAAAAAATTTGTCATCATTCCCTTTGGGAAAAAGCCAGTTCCCTTGAATTACCACATCAATAGTAGTCCACTGAACACAGAAGGCATTATAAGAGATCTAGGAACACAGGTTGCCAGCAACCTCTCTTCTGACCACCACATTGCCACTGTTGTCAGAAAGCCCTTCTATGTGACACATATCATTACTAAGGGTTTTGTATCCAGGAAGAAAGAGGTCATTGTCTCCCTCTACTCCCTCTACTCTTCTTTCATTAGGCCAATCATTGAGTACAATGCCCCATTTGGCATTTACCTCACTAGACACCTGCAACAACTGGAGAAGCAGCAAAAGTACCTCACAAAGAGGATCCTAGGCCTTAAACACTTGTCCTGTATGGACAGACTCAAAAAACTCCAACTATTTTCTGTCTCATATCACCTACTTAGAGGCGATCTCTGCTTGACTTACAAATCCATGTCTGACCCAGCTGTGTTAGAAATGTTACATCTAAAGAAATCCCAATCCCTCAACACCACGTGCTCCAGAGACCTCAACCTCATTACCACAATCAACAGAACATGCTGGATGGACAGGTTCATAACTCAGAGACTGCCCATGCTATGGAATAAACTTCCCATACATGTCAAACAGAGCACCTCACTGGCCCTCTTCAAGAGAAATCTTGATGAGTAGATGGGAAATAGAAAATTCTCCCCTGAGATCACTCCAGTGGCTCTACACGACAGAGGCACTAGGAACTAAGGTCGGGTGGCACTATGCCAGGGTAATCCTATGGGCTAGGCTTGTAAAGGCTCCAGGGCCATTAGCCTAGTAGGCACCTATGAACACACCCATGAGCCTATGTTGGGTTTGGGTTAAAACATTGTTTTGCAATAGGTATTGAATTATCTGCTGATGGATACCTCTCTCAAGAATTTTGGATATAGGTGACAAGATGGATATAGGACGGAAATTGGTTAGTTCAATAGAGTTGCCTCATTTGTGGATAGGGGTGATGTGAGATTGTTTCCATATGGTTAGTACTTCTGATTCGGATAAAGACCTATTTATAAAGACACTGATTGGGTAGACAATTGAGTTGGCAGCCAGTCTGAGGTAGTGTGGTGGAAGATTATTAGCTGAGGTGGAACAGGATTTTAGTTTTTGTAGCAGTCTCTTTATGGTGTTTGTGGGTATGGGCTGAAATGAGAATGGTTTTTTTATGACATTTTGTTGAGTAGTGGGGTTATTAATGATAGGATTAGAGGTAGTAGATGGTATAGGATTAGTACCTAAATAGGTTGAAGGGGGGGGGGTCGAGTGTTAGAGGTGTTAGTAGGTCTGCTATTGATTTTATGAAAACTGCTTGGTAACGTTTTCGGCTATTTGTGATGCAGGGGTATCAGGTGATAGGGTGTGATCTCTATTTGTCCCACGGATAAGTAGAGTAGATATGAAACCCCAGACTTTTTTTTGAGGTTGGCCTTACACTGGAGTTGAAGCTGGGAATAGTATGATTTCTTATCTTTGTTGATTCATTTTGTCATTGTGTTACATAGTGTTTTGAATTTGACATGATTTTGCTCATTTTTGTTTAGTTTCCAGGTTTTCCAGGCTAGGTCCCTTAGAGAACCATGGGGCTGAGTTCTTTTTTTGATTCTTTTCATATGAATGAGGGCTAGGGTATTATTTAAGTATATGAAGAAAGGTGTTAGTACGGCATCTTTAAGTGGTAGTAGTTTAAGGGGTGTCCAGTCAATTTCATGTAGGAGATTGTTGAATTTATGCTGACAAAAATTAGTTGAATTCCTAACTGATTTTACAGTGTGTACTCTTAGTTGTTTGTAATTTGTTCTAATGGCATAAGCTGGCAGATGATTGCTCAGGGAAATAGACAGTGTACCTGAAGAGGGATAATTGGTGGGCTGGGATCCTAGAATACAGTCTAGGGTGGACTGGCAGGTAAGATTTTTACTGTATCTTGTTGGAATATTGATAAGCTGTAAAAAAACATATAGATTAATACTATTTATGGGGGAGTTGAAAGCAATGGTCTGCCAATCTGTATTAACGTCTCATAAGATTATTGTTTCATGATTTTTTTGTTTGGGATGTCCAGGATAATATATCTTCCAAGACTGGTATATTGTGACCTGGTGAGATATATATTACTATACTGCAAATTCTTTTTGTTCTGTTGAGGTTCAAAAAAGAGATTAGTACCTCAGTATTAGAAAAGGTGGGTAAATTACTGGTGTAGGGTGTGATACTGAGTGCAGAGGGATATAGAAGGGCTATCCCGCCCCCTTTCTTTTTAGATCTATCTCTTCTGGTTATTGCAAAGTTTGGAGGTATTATTGCCAAGTCTTTTATATTGGGTGTAGCCATGTTTCTGTACAGGCTAATATGTCAGGTTTATTTTGATCAATCTAGGCATGCAGTGGGGCTATTTTACTACTTATATTTCTAAGGTTCAGTGTTAGTATGTTTAAATCTTTGGGGTTACTTTTGGGGTTAGGATTAAAGCATGGGCCTGGGTTAGGATGTATTTCTCCAGTTTTGAGTAGATAGGTGATGAGGAATGAGTCCCATGGATTATATTTTTCATATATAGGTGATGCTATTGGTGGCAAGTGTGATTTCATATGAAGTGAGGAGGACAATTTGTTGACTGAATATTTTGGGAGGGTGTGATGACCCATCACTGCTAACCAGTAATCAAGGAGCCTCAATCCTCACCACTGGCAATGTTGGGGGGTGTTAACTGAGAGGATAACATGTACACACACAGTATTTCTGGATGCAGCTCTCTGCATCAAGTGTAACTTCCCTTAAGAGCACACAGAGACCACAGACAGCCCAGGGCTGGTTTCTCCCTCTTCCTCCAGATCCCCACTAAGACACCCCACTGGAACAGCTATAGAGTTGTGATCTTAGCTGAGTGACCAAGCCTAGACGTCCAGCACTCTTTCTGTCCAACCAGTGCTTTGTGTCCCTGCCCAAGTAGCTGACACACACACACTTTGAGGTTTTTTTTACACACACACACACACACACACACACACACACACACACACACACACACACACACACACACACACACACACAAACCTGGGAAAAGCTGGTTCATGTTTACTAGCCATGCCCCCTTCTGCCCACACTATAAGGTAGTCTTCACTGCCACCAGTCACTCCTGGCAGCTGCCTTAAGGTCCTTAACAAAGGGAGCCAAATATTATTGTGTAATATTAATATTAACACAAATGGTAGTTTGACCAAGAGCAAGGCTATTAGGAGTGTCCCACACTGTGTCACCAATAAATATGCAAGTACTCTCAAAACTTAAATATCTCTACACAGATCAGCCACAAAGAAAGGTTTAAATATATTGAATAATAAATAATAAAAGTACAAGACAATACTAAATATATATTCACAGTGACACCAGAGTTCAAAATCACAGGAAATATTTAAAATAACATTTCAGTACAGGCTCACGTAAGTAAAGAAAAACAAACTCTATAACAAGCTTTGCTATATTCCTGACTGTATCTAACAGAATTAAAATATTCCCTAGTAACTTACTATTAGAGCAGGCAGATGTGGTCAATGGCACTTGTTGTTGTTGTTGTCAGATCCAAGACAGAATGCAGAATGCAGAATGCTCTGTCTCACTAAGAGACTTCTCAAAATAATATCTAAAATATTACTGCTGGGATAGCTTGCAGAATGACACCATTTCTGGTCATCTGACTTCTAGTTCTCATACAAACCCCTATTGCTGAAGCTCGCAGTATTTAGCGTCTACCTGTAAAAATACTCATACATGTTGGCTACATCTGTTGGCTCAGTATAGGAGGTGCCATTGTGCAATAACTCACAGTAAATCTGGGTTTTGCCTTGGAGGTTTTTGATATAGCTATAGAAGGCTTTGTGGTTGTTTTTGGTGTCAACCACAATTTTGCCTTCATAGCTGGCTCTAGAGAATTATAAGAGATCTAAGCTTTTTGTTGAGACTGATAAGGGAGGTTTTCCAGTCTTGTGACTTCATTTTTTTCTGCAACAGTTTCTTCCTTCTGTTGTATAGTTTATTGATGGCTGGGGACCACCAGATTGACTTCCTTTTTTTTTGAAGAAGAAAGTCTTAGTTGGTATGGCAAGGTCCATGCATTTGTATATGTGCTCATACAATTAATTTGTGTATGATTCGGCATTCAAGCAGCTATTTTGCATTGGCATGGGTGCCTAGAAGTTAGCCACCTCTGTTTTTAGGAGCCTAATGTCGACTTTAGAGAAGTTTTTCATGGTGGTCAGCTTAGCGGGGGTGTACGTGAGATGGAGATTTCCATGGTGATCAGTTTGTGATCGGATTTACCCAGGGAAGAATTTACTATAGGTGTGGAGCAATGGTTTCCCATGTTGGTGATAACCAGGTCAAGGATGTTACTTCCTCTAGTGGGATGTCAGAATGAGCTGGTCCAGGGGATTGGAATTGATAAATTCCAGAAAGCATTGGGCCTGTACATTGGTACTTGAATAGTTTACCCAGTTGATGGAAGGATAGTTGAAGTCACCCAGTATCAGTGTATTGGGTTGGACCTTGATAGATTACAGGGTGCTTAGGAACTTAGACTGAGAGTCTAGGGCCATGTTTAGGGTTCTGTAGCAGGCTATGACTTGTATTGCCATCTTACCCAGTGTTAGTTTTACCAGAAGTATCTTGGATGCATTATGCTGGGCTACCAGTCTAGAGGTATGCGTATCCTTTAAGAATATGGAGACACCACCACCTTTCGAGCTTCTGGCCATATTCTGAGGCCAAAAGGTATGGAATGAGTTGTAGCCTGGGAGTGCAGGGGTGCTTTCTGCTTCTTTAAATCAGGTCTCCATTACAGCACAGATGTCGACATTCTCCATTTTGAGAAGAGCTTCGAGTGAGTGCATCTTGAGATTTAGACTTCTAGCACTGAGCAGCATGACCCTCAGATTGCATTTGTTTGTAGCTGTTATGGTGGAATTTTGGTCTTTGTAACACTGCCTAAAAAAGGCACTATAGGGGTGGCAAGAGCCTAGCCAGTACCTGGAATCCCAGGGTTGACAGATAAAGGCCATCTCTGGCAAAGCATCGAAGTCTGTTGATCATGTCGTCCCAGGCAGACTGATACTGGATCCCCTTAGAATGACATCAGAAACTTAGCCAATTGTTGAAGTCAATCATTTTCTGCTCGTACTGTGGTATAATTCTGGGTGACGATAGAATACTGCTCAGGGCTAGGGTTATACCTGCTTGGGCCACATAATCTGAGAATTCCATCACATCTCTTTTTATGTAGTCCAGGGAGGTATGTCTCAGGTCATTCACACCCACATGGACAATGACTGAGTCATATTTGTACTTGTTGTGGAGTGACCTGAGTAAATGTGTTATGTGGCAGATTCTGGCACCTGATAGACAACTGACTGTCACCTTCTCCTTGTTCAACCTAGTGAGTGGGACATCAGTGCGCCTCACAATTGAGTCTCCCGTGATTAGTACATTGGGCAAAGTGTTTTGCCTTAAGGGCTTAGGTTGAGGGGCACACTGTGGTGGTGAGCTATGTGTTCTGGGGATAGTGTTGTGTTGTGTTGGTCGAACATTTCTGTCTCGGGGGTTTCTATTTGGATACATTTTATTGAGAGCCTCCATGAAGGTGGGTGTATGGTTTGTGTTTCAATGTATGCGTTGTGATGGTTGGTGTTTTGGAGGGCTGTGTGTTATATGTAGTGAGCTGCAGGTGTTTACCTTCTCCTCTTGACCAGCTAGTCTGGTCTTGGTTGGAGGGTGCACTGCTTCCAATTTGGTGATATAAGTGTATCTCTCACATGTATGAGTGTTGGGAGGTAAGAGGAGTGGGTTGTCTGTCTACATTAGACAGTTGCCACACTGTCTCAGAATGCTCAAGTGCACCAGTTTAGTAGGAGAAAGCACAGGAAATTGCCCTACAATCATACCAGCAGGGGTGGTCATAACTAATAAGTACTGCTGCTGTTACTGTGTAGGAACAGCTAGTGCTGATAGCACCTAAATGTGCTACAATAAATGCTTCAAAAGCCTGTTAAAGTGCTAGCCAATTAAGCTAATTGAAGTGCAAGAAGTAAAAGAACAAGCACGTTCTAAGTGAAAAATTGAAGAGCAGACTTTCTGGCACTGGTAATAGTTTACCTCAGCTCAGCGTCACTGCATGGTGTGCAAACCCATGCAAACACAGGCTTTTAAACCAGAAAGTTGAAAGGGATGGAAAAACTGCCCACACAGCCAATAAACTAGAATTTCTGGACCAGAAACCAATCCTCTTGTAGTAGATAGGCTATCTAGTGCTTACCACACTCACTGATAAATTAGAAGGCTTCCCTACAACACAGAAAGGCCTGCGGGGGCTCAGAAACTTACAAACATTCCTGGATACAGCAAATCTGTGTCTGGACTAGACTAGTTACACGAAAGTTGAGAAACAAGCTTAGAACTTTTTTTTTCAGAAAAGCAGTTAAAACAGTAGGAAAAACACTTTAAATGCAGTGCATGCACATTTCTGTTCTCTTCCAGTACGACACACTGTGGATACATTTGAAACATAACACTTTACAAATACCTTTTCAACACAAACCTCTGTGCAGAGCAGTTTGATATACACATGACATACAGTTCTAATACATTTGTAACACAAGCATCTAATATAAATTAGTTTGATATTCACAAATGACATATAATTATTTACAAAATTCCAGCTAGCTGTCTTGGCAGTACCTCCTGTCATCACACTTTTCCCCCCTTTGAAGACTCAACCTACTTTTTTAAGTGACCTTTGAGAAATGTTACTTGAGAGGAATGAGCCTATATGGAATACATTACCCCATTCCCTGTCTTGAGATTCCAGCTGCTTCTGCATTGCTGACTCCTGTTGCACTGTCATATAATATGCCTGCAACCCTAGGCCTCACCATAGTAACTTGAGATTTTGCTGGCTGGCACCCTGTAGCCATAGATCACCCTCAGCCTCCTCCTGCCTTCTACTGAAAATACTTAGCACCAGGGCCTCCCTATCATGGTAAGGTTTCATCATGTTAACATGGTACAGTTTGTGCCCCTGCCTCCTGCCTAGCAGTTCTACCATGTAGTTAACATCACTAACCTTCCATACTACTTTGAAGGGTCTTTCCCAAGCTGCCTGCAGCTTGTGTCTGACAGGAATGAGAACCATAACCTGCTGTCCCACAACATACTCTCTGCCTCAAGCATTCCTCTCAAACCAGACATTTTTCTGCTGTTGAGCTTCTGCCAGGTTCTCCTGGGCCAAGCTTGAGAGTTTCCTGATCTTTTTCCTAAGGTTTAGGACATATGCCACAACAGACTCCTGGTGGGATTCACACTCACCCTCCCACTCTTCATGAATCAAATCTAGAAGTCCCCTCACCTTATGCCCATGCAGCAACTCAAAGGTTGAAAAACCTGTGGATTCCTGGGGCACCTCTCTGTAACCAAACAACAGCTGGGGCAAATATTTTCCCACTCCTTCTTAAACTGGTCTGCAAATGCCCATAGCATGATCTTAAGTGTAGAGTTTAACCTCTCCACCAGACTAGTAGTCTGGACATGGTAGGGGTGGTCTTCAGGTCCTTCACCCCATAGTGCTTCCACAGACAAGCCAGCAAGTCTGACATGGTTAAACTGGTACCTCTGTCAGTCAGTATTTCTTTTGGGAAACCTATCCTGCTGAAAATCTCTAACAAAACATTTGCTACCTTTTCTTCCTCAATGGAGGACAGGGACACCGCTTCAGGGTATCTGGTAGCATAATCTACTACCACTAGGATATAATTCTTCCCTGTGGAATGTGGGGTACTCACAGGCCCCACAATATCCATAACTATCCTCTAAAATTACTCCTCAGTCACAGGCAAAGGCACCAAAGGAGCTTTGACCTTGTCTCCTGCCTTGCCTACTTTTATGGCATCGCTCACAGGTCCTGCAGTATCATATTACATCCCTGGAAATCCCAGGCCAATAAACGTTCTGCATAATACATCTCTTTGTATACTTTATGCCCATATGACCTGCAAAGGGAATGTTAAGGGCTATGGCTAGAAGTGCCAGATGGTAGACTCTGGGCACTACCAACTGTTGTATTCTCTCACCCTCTAGCCCTCCCTCAGGGGTCCACACTCTATACAGTAACTCTTTGTTCCAGTATACAGATTCCCCCTTTCCTTGAGAATCAGGTGCCTCACTAGCTACCTCCCTCAGACCTTGTAATGTAGGGTCTGAGAGCTGAGCCTGTCTCAACTCTATCCTTGTAACCTTTCCCAGCTCCCCTTCTACAGGAAGTCTGGTATCCTCTGACAGTGGTGCCTGACTGTCAGCCTGGGTACTACTACTCACCTCTGCTCTTGCAGTCACTCTGTCCAAGGGAACATCAGTATCCACCAGCAGCTGTGGCTCAACTTCAGTCTCACTGCTACAGGGTAGCTCCTTCCCTGAAGTAGCCACCTCACCAGTCCTGGCTTCAAGTGTGTGGTCTGTCAGCATACACCCCAGGCTACCAGACCCACCTGACTGTTTCCAAGCCTGACTCCATGTCACTGCATGCACACAAGGTACTGCATTATCAAAATCATTCCCTATCAGGACATCTGCAGGGATATCCTCAGACACACATGAAGGAACCGCAGGTACGGCTGGTGCAAAGGCCCACAACACTGAAAGCAATCTCAAAACTGGCCAGCACCTTGGTGAAACCAAAAACTATTTAATAGTGGCAACTCCAAAAGCTATAGTTAAACACTATAGTGAACACTGAGGAAGGCATATGGATGCAGAAACTGGTTTAACTGTTTTGTTATAGCTATAGTTTAACTATAGCTTTTGGAGTTGCCACTATTATATAGTTTTTGGTTTCACCAAGGTGCTGGCTAGTTCTGATATCCTCAAACACACCTATTTGCTTGCTTCCTTTTCTACCCTCCCAGTCAAGATGAACCCTCGCCAAAGGTATTTGGAATGGGGCCCCTCCAAAAGCTCTGATGGGAGTAGATTGCCCAAGCAAGTAGTGCTCCTCTTTAACCATTGCAGGCTTCACAATGGTTAGGTCAGAAGCTCTGTCTCTCTTAGTAGTGGCCTGTTTCCCATCTACTAAGATAAGATATAACCTCTTGTGGTAGTTTGGTACCCTTGTTGTCTCCAGACAACTTACCTCTGGCATTCTGTTATTCCCACTTCCTGGCTCCCCCACCTTTTGTTCCTCACCTTACATCCATGGATATCTTTATGCTACATGGCCCCACTGGTTACATTGAAAACAATTAATCCTAGATCCTGGCCATGTACCTGAACTAGTGACTTCCCCTATTACTGGTGGACTCTGTTGGGGTGGTTTAGGTTGCCCACCATGGGTTCTCTTGTACCCATGTGCAGCACTTGGTATGCCTTTCCTGTGTAGTGATGCCCTGCTTGTTAGGTATAGGTCTTGTTTTTTCTCCAACTCTTCTGTGATATCGCATTCCCTATCTGCCAACCAGATTCTCATGTCCTCAGGCAAAGTGCTAAGGGGTTGTTCCCTCACCAAAGGGTCTGCCAGCCCTTCAAAAGTGGTGACCTGAGACCCACTCACCCACCTATGAAAATAAGTGCTTAACTCAGCAATATAATCACAAACACTTTCATGTGCCTTGTGCCTATGCTCATGAAACTTTTTCTATAAGCTTCAGGTGTTAAATTAAAACACTCTGATAAGCATTTCTTTACTTGGTTATAGTTTAGACAATCAATATCAGACAATTTAGAAACAACAGTTACAGCTTTACCATGAAGTAAGGTGGTCAGGAACTTTACCCAGAGCCCTTGGTCAACATTATACTGTTTACATACCCTTTCAAACATATGAATAAAACTATCAAAATTATCACTCTCTGTAAATTTTGGAAGAAATGTACTGACCTTTATTGCTTCTTGGGTTCGGTTACTCCCTTCCCTGTTACCTCCATGATCCTGGGGAAGAGTCAGCATTTCCTTTTCATATTGCCTCTGCCTCTCATTTTCTATGGCTTCCAGACATCTCAGTCTCTCTGCTGATTCTAATGCCATCTGTTTCCTCTTTTCATCAGCCTCCAGATGCCGCAGTCTCTGCTGATTCTAGTTTCAAATATTTGGCCTCCAGTTCAAGTCTCTTTAACTCCAGATGGATTTTTAAGTCTTCTGAGGCAAAGTTGAACTGTCTATTTTCTGAGAGTTGTACATCCCCAAGGCCAGTCTGGTTGTCCTTCTGGTTGCTGGTATGTGTTGCAGCTGTAGTTAAGGCTGCAATCATTTTTCCTTTAGTCAGGTTGGCATGACTCAGTCTTTTGGCTTGGCACAGCTCAGCCAACTGGTTCCTTGTCAGCTTGCCATAATCCTCTGCTGACATCCTTGCCTGCTCTCCCTGACTAACTAAGCTAACAAAAAATAAATAAAGCTATTGTGATATGAAATTCTAAATGTTGACCATGTGGCTTATTGAGAGTAGTGACCACTGTTTACAGGCTACAGAAGTTCAATATCCACACCACTGAATCCCAGTATGTGATGTAGTGATCCCACCACTGTTCACCAATAAATATGTGATGACCCACCACTGCCAACCAGTAATCAAGGAGCCCCAGTCCTCACCACTGGCAACAGTGGGGGGAATGTTCACTGAAAGGATAATGGGTACACACACACACTATTTCCAGATGCAGGTCTCTGCATCAAGTGCAATTTCCCTTAAAAGCAGACAGAGACAACAGTTCGTCCAGGGCTGGTTTCTCCCTCTTCCTCCAGATCCTCACTCAGACTCCCCACTGGCACAGCTATAGAGTTGAGATATCAGCTCAGTGACCAAGACAAGACTTCCAGTACCCTCTCTGTCCAACCAGTGCTTCATGTCCCTGCCCAAGTAGCTGATGCGCACACTCTTTGAGGTTTGATTTACACACATACACACACACACACACACACACACACACACACACACACACACACACACCTGGGAAAGGATGGCACAGATTTACTAGCTATATCCCCTTCTGCCCAGACTATAAGGTAGTTTTAACTGCCCCCAGTCCGTCCTGCCAACTACCTTAAGGCCCTTAGCAAAGGATGTCCAAACTTACTGTGTAATATTAATATTAACACAAATGGTAGTTTGACCAAGAGCAAGGTTATTAGGAGTGGTCCACACAGAATCACCAAATAAATGTGCAAATACTCTCAAAACTTAAATATCTCTACACAGATCAGACACAATGAAAGGTTTAAATATATTTAATAATAAGTAATAAAAGAACAAGACAATACTAAATATATATACATAGTGACATCAGAGTTCAAATTCACAGGAAGTATTTAAAATAACATTGCAGTACAGGCTCACACAAATAAAGAAAAACAAAATCTAAAATAAGCTTTGTTATATTCCTAACTGTATCTAACTGAATTATACTATTCCCTAGTAACTTACTATTAGAGTAAGGTAGATTTGGTGAATGGTGCTTCTTGTTGTTGTTGTCAGGTCCAAGACAGAATGCAGAATGCTCTGTCACACTAAGAGACTTCTCAAAATAATATCTAAAATATAATTGCTGGTATAGCTTGCAGAATGAAATCATTTCTGGTCACCTGACTTCTAGTTCTCATGCAACCCCCCATTGCTGAAGCTGGCAGTATTTAGCATCTACCTGTAAAAATACTCATACAAGGGCTTTTGCTCAGATCTTTGGCAGATGCTGGAAGTCAAAAAACAATTACATTCCTTCATGCTTCCAAAGTAGCAATTAGTTCACCCTAAAGACAATACAGAAAACTTCCTAGTACAGACTTTGTATATCTGGTTGCACTGAAACATCTTTATGGCATAGCCTATAAAGTAATTTAATTTCAGATATTTTTCTACAGTTTGCTGGACTGAAGTTAACCTCCTGTATTCCAGTCTCCACTATTAAAATATATATGTTTAAACAGTTACAATAGTGCACGTACATTTCTGTTCTCTTCCAGTAGGGCACTGTGGACACATTTTAAAGACAGTACTTTACAAATACCTTTTCAGCACAAACATCTATACAGAGCAGTTTGATATACAAATGCCATACAGTTCTAATACATTTGTAACACAAGCATCTTATATAAATTAGTTTGATATTCACAAATGACATATAATTATTTACAAAGTTCCAGCTAGCTGTGCTGGCAGTACCTCCTTTCATCACAGAGGGTATAGGGGAAAAGCTGGGCAGTGATATTTGAGAAGCTGTGTTGTTTATCAGGGAATGGTCAGAGGTGATTACTGGTCTGTATTGGTGAATGGGGGTATGTGATGATACAGTTGTAGTGAGGTTGAGAATTAAGAGTAAAGATATTAGGGAGGTTAAGAGGAGCATGTCTAGTTTGAGGGTGGGTTTACAAATAGTAGAAGTGGTATTTATATGTCAGAATGAAATATCAGGTATAATTAGATATGTATGTTATCTAGTGATATGTGAGCTACTTAAGGTTGTTGTGTCTTTCGGCTTTTCCCGGTTAGGGGTCGCCACAGCGGAACTCCGGTCTGCTAATGATTGGCAGTAGATTTTTACATGCCGAGTTGCCGGCCCTGACGCACAACCTTCAACAAAGGTACACCCATTCACCTATGTCTCCACACAGAAGATGCTCTAGCTGAGAATCGAACAGGACAACGTCTTACTGTGAGGTGACAACACTACCGCAGCACCACCACCGCAGTTGTGAGCTACTTAAGGTAAGGTTGGAAATGTGTTATCTTCAGGGTGGACTTTGACAGTTTGTTTAGGTGCTTTATCTTGACATTTTTGATACATGGAGGAGAGAAGTGATTGGTCAATAGTAAATTTAGAGTGCAATGTTAGTTTGATGTGTGCATTAATAAGGTGGAATAAAAACATAGGAGTAGTAGGAGAGAAGATGGTAAGCCTGGAGTTACTCTAAGATAGTTTGAGGTGGTGTTTGTATAGGGTGGACTGAAGTATAGTAAGATGCAAAGAATTGCAGTAGGGGAAAATGAGATCCAAAGTGATGGAGAAAGGGGAAAGCAGATCAATTTGGATTAAATAAAAGGATGTAAGCTATGAATGTGATGTGAGGATTGACAGGGTAAAGTTATATATATAATTGGATAATGGAAATTAGAGGGAGTGATTTGCCAGGAATATGAGTAGAGGCCCTGGGGTAGATGGGATCTGGGGGCAGGGAGTGGGGCAGAGTGAGTGGAGCAAATGGAGCAGGAAAAACCAGATTGCAGCTATCAGCAGAATCCTATCACTGGAAATGTAAGTAGGCAGAGAAATGCAACGAAATTCAACCATTAGCCAGCTATGTTTACAGTGTCTTTACAATCAGTACAGACAACCAGTATAGACCATTTATCTCACCTTACTGTAGTGATTCATGTAGCTAAATCATGGTTGTTAAAAATGTAATAACCCAAACCTGCAAATTAATAACACAGTTTATACTATCTGATGTTTATTCGTATCAAGATGGTGGCCTAATGGTTAAGGTGGTTGTCTTACAAACACAAAGTGCAGCGTTCGAGTCTCACAAGGGATAATTGGTTAGGATTACAATGGCTCGCAAGGGCAGTTAGCCTAATACGAACCTATGAACTTATAATAGGCAGGCTGCTGTACAGACACTGAAAACAGTTAGAAAACTCACAAATATCCCAGAAATAATCCTAGTTAGATGCAATAAAAAATAAATATTACATGCAGTGCAGCTGAATACAAATGCCAGCAATGGAGTATTTTAGTAAAGCAGATTTCAAAAAAGAAAAACAATACAATTATTTACATTAAATAAGGTAAAAAATACCTTAATCTGTTAAAGTATCCAAAAAACTTAGAGTAGAGCCACTAAAATAATGGCTCATACACACCACCAAGTCTTGCAGGAGACAGTAAAGCAGTTACAAGTAAAAGAAAGATGTCACTGAACACTGGCTCAGACTGTTTGAATGTAGCAAGGCAGTATGGGAGTAATGAAATGAAAGTACAAGACAGGGATACATCCAAAAAGGCTTGATACAGGAATACATACAAAAAGTGAAACCAGATTGCAGCTATCAGCAGATCCTATCACTGGAAAAGTAAGTAGAGTACAATAATCAGTGTTTAGACTATTAACGAATATTTAATGATAAGAATACAAAAGGGAAAACAAAGTATTGGGCTGTAGTATAGGGTAGGGTTTACTAGATATCACAGAGGTAACATAAAGCAGTGAGGGGGTTAAAAAGGAAGGAAATTTAAGGTGGGAACAATTGTTTGCAGTGAAATAGAGATGAACAAGAAGGGTAATAGTAAAGATAGTGCCCAGTGGTGTGAGTCTGAAAATGGTCCAGTTGGACAGAGACATAGCTAGGATGTGACAAAGGAGGCAGCTGCCCAGGGTAAAAAATATTAAGGGGTGTGCTCAGTCTTTAGTGCATTACTGCATTCAGAATTGAATACCGACATTGCATTTGCAGTGAGGATTGAAGAGCTTTTGTGCTCTCTGTGTGGTATAAATTATAGAATATCCTTGCTACAAATGTCTCAAGCAGTTTGCTACAGCTGAAAAAGAAAAGTGGAACATGGAATACCTGTATTTTGAGAATATTTTTTTTTGTCCTCAAGCAGAGGAGAGCCTTTTTTCTTCCTTTTTGCTTCTCAACTTAAAGTTGTAGAAGGTGCTTGATTTTGAACTGATAGTAGTACAACTAATCTAAATGCATTAGTTACACTGCTTCTCTTTTTTATTATTTCTTTATCATAGATTTCATGTTAGATACTATAGAGACATGCTTGGTGTGGTTTTTGCTGTTCAAGAGATAAACCGAGACAAGAAACTTCTACCAAACATCACTATAGGATTTAAGATCTATGATTCTTGCTATTCAGAAAGCAGAGCAACTTGGGGTACAATGGCTCTTTTATCTGGGACACAAATTCCAGTCCCTGGTTACATCTGCAAATCAAATCCACTTGTAGCAGGTATCATTGGAGAACTGATGTCAACATTGTCAATTCCTATGGCTAGGATTCTGGGTATCTACAATTTTCCACAGGTAAAAAATAATATTTCAATTATACTGTATGTTGAAATTGTTAAAATTGTGTACTAAAATAAATTTTAAAAAATTACCATATCTTAATCCATTTTACTAAAACAAAGCTTACAAGAACTATATTTAATTAAACTACTTTTCATGAGCAGAATTCCATTTATATTACATTTTCTCTGATATACCATTACAAAAACATTTAAGTTGCTATTTTCTACAAACAACACTTTTTTCATTGTGCCCTCCCTTGGAAGTTTAACTTGAAATGTAAATGTATAAATGCAATTTTCTTTTACAAGCAGATTTGATTAGTTATGTTTAAATGAAGAGAGAGAGAGAGAGAGAGAGAGAGCGCGATGATAGCTGGCAGGTACACGGAGAAAGGACTTAGGGAAAAAAGTGATTTAATTAAAATTTTAACAGAGAGATAAGGAAATGTTGTCAGTTATGAAGGAAGAGGAAATCAGCAACAGCTACAAATTGAATACAGAGCATCTCTTGAAATTCTGCAGACCATAACTGATCTATGGAAAACTGGGACTACAAGTACAAATATGGAGGAATACATATGGGGTTTGATGATGCGTTTTTTCAAAGTATTGAGGTGCAACAGTTTTTATATATAAGGTAAAAAATGCTTTCCATCACCAAATCTCAAGGTTTCTTATGCAAATTTAAATTTCTAGATTGAAAATGAAAGCACCAAATCATTTTAGTGTGTTTTATTTCATTTACTAGGTCATAGGCCAATCCAGTTAACAGCCTCTCTCTTTTTTCTCTCTCTCAAAACCAAGTTACATTTTTACTTATTGTGGTAATTTGCAATTTAGCATCAGCACACAAATCCTGACTGTTGTTTACACACTGAGTCATTAAAACAGAAAATCATTTCTAAAATCCTTGTTAACTTGAATAAAATCTCTTACTTTTCTTTATAATAAACCACATAAATCCTGCGCCACAAGGCTTTCTCTATATATTCTTGTGTTCGTGACTCATTTATTTTAGTGCATCTTCTTTTGAGTATTTTCAGCACATGACCTACATATAATATAACAGGGGACCATGAAGCTGCACTGTATCCTAAAGTACCTCTGACCAGAGTAATGTAAAGTGGAAGGGACACCACTCTCCGTATAGTGCCGATGAGCTTTGATATCATATCCACAGTCTTGGTTGTTGATTACCAGTAAACATCCTATGGTATTTATATGCACTTACTTTTCAAGCGTTTTATATTTCATATCATTATGTCTGTCAGCAATGTTTGTACTTGATTTAAGTTTGTGAACTTTGCTAACTGTTGGCAGCAGGTTGTGCGCTTGTGACCATTTGATTGTTGAAACCAGTTCAGTTTAAGTAATTTTGCCAACTAGGGATATAATTATTTTTCCTGTTTTCATTATATGGTCAGCATTAAAGATGCTAACTCCCATATTTATGTTTACTTTGTATGAGCTGAACAAAAATACACCTAAAAGCCGTACTTGTGCTATCCCTTGTGACAATCCATTTTTCCTCCCAACATGTTCTTCTCTTCAGAAGGTCTAGTTCCTCTTATGCAGCCACACTGCAGTCAACTTACTGAGAGCTGGTGTCAGCTTAAGATTGCATTGTATATTTGGTGATCTCATAATTTATGAATATTGTTGTACAAACTAACAACAATACTCTGTGACACTTCTGGAGTGGAAAATAAAGACAACAGTAGAATGTAAATAGTTACCTACCAGTGACATAGAGGGATACATCTCCGACTACTACCCAGCCAACCTGGTTATCAGCTCAGTTGACTGATGGAGTAGCAGGGAGAGATAGGCATGTCTATCCTGGGGGAAGTGTGCTCCTTGGGGATGGTCCAAAGATTTGAACTCTGATGTACCAAATGAGCATGGGGGGTGGGGAAAGTGGGTAGGACATTTAATACAAAAGCACCAGATGCAAGCACTGATCGCTGAGCCCCCAAGACACACTTAAGATCCACAACTGACCCCAGCAACACTGGCATAAGTCTAGGAGAGTAGGAGGATGGCTGGCAGAATCGCATGGACATGGGACACTGGGGGCTGAGCCAGTAATAATGAGGTCTGAGGAGACCAAAGAATTTATGGGAAAAAAAACAGTAGAATATCAATGAGAACCTTCATTACTAACTCCCTTAGATTCATAGGTTCATAGTTGGGAGGGTGGCCTAATGGTTAAGGTGTTTGCCTTACAAACACAACATGCAGGGTTTGAGACTCACAAGGGATAACTGGCTAGGCTTAAAATGGCTCACAAGGGCAGTTAGCATAGTACTAACCTATGAACTAACTCCCTCCCATCGTTACCATTTTCTAAACTGCTTTATGAACATAGTGGAATGCAGGAGTGGCTTGTGATACTAGACTGCTGGGCTGCAGCCCCTAAGCCCACTTTTGTTAGACATATTTTATTTTTTTAAGTAAAAATGTTTTTATGAAAAAAAACAATTCACTTAAACAGCTACATGTCTGCCCACAGAACTCTATTGGTTTACAATCAAAAGGCAGAAAGTCAGTTGAACGACAGGCACCTCCTCAAACATGGTAGGAGCGACAGTCAGAATGTGGACGTACAGTTGTACGTCAGTTCATAAGATCGTTCACAAGGCAGGGACACGAAGCATGGTTGGCAATGGCAGCTTTTAATATTATTATTGACAAAATGTTGTTGATGTCGCATCGACCATTAGACCTATTTAATATTCATGAGTCGAGGATATGTGTCGGTAATATCACTGTTTGCACTTGTGAATGTCACGTTTATGATAGTAATCCAACTCTAGCTCACATTGCACAGCTCAAGTTCCAGTGTACCTTGTTTACAAAAAAAATAAAATAAAATAAAATTCTGGGCTGTTTTAAAATCAACCCAGAATCTGAGCATACATCAAAAAAGATGCCCAGAAGTCATTGTGGTTTTAACCATGATGAATGTAATTGGGGGCTAGTCTGTTGGGGTTATCAGCCTGACAAGCCATTGCAGCTTGCATGCATATGTGACACAGCTTCTGACTTAAGCAAGAGAGGGAACATGAATGTCCAGTACCAGGAAGAAGGCAAGAAGTTCCCTTCTTCCTCACCTTTGAGTGTGAGAGACTCAGGGTAGCATGCTCTTTGTACTAGTTTAGCAGAATTGCTACTGCATACAAGTGAGCACTGCAGTTAAACTTTTTTCCATTTTGGATTGCAATTTTTTGCAACAAAAACAACCATTTATTTTTGCAGAGTCTGCAGCAGATGTTTTTTTTTTTTTTCAGGTGAGATAATTAAAAAAAAAAAGAAAACAAAAATAAAAAAAGAAAAATGCATGGACTGAAGGACTGGTAATGAAATGATTACCATTCATTTTACACTTTATGTACTTCTTTATCCTGGCAGGGTTAATTAGATATGTAGGCAGCATATTTTGGGGATGTTTGCGGATGTTTTTCTAATATCCTGGCAGTGTCATGCAGAGACTATGTTAATAGTATGTTGGGGCTGTTTGTGGATGATTTGTTTTACTAATATAATATCCTAGCAGGGTTGACCAGATACTAGGTAGGCATTGTGTTTTGGGGGCTGTTTTGTGTACATTTTTTTTCTAATATAATATCCTAGCAGCTTCAACCAGATACTAGATAGGCAATGTGATCTGGAGGCTTTTTGTGGATGAAAGCAATGGGCTGGCTAGGCAGTAGGTTTTAGAGGCTGTTTGTTGATGTGATTTTTTTTTTTTTATCCTGGCAGGGTCAGCCAGATACATGGTAGGTAGTGTGTTTTAGGTACTGTTTGTGAATGACTTTGTTTTTATTTTTTTAATATCCTAGCTGGCAGGGTCAAGGGAATACTAGGTAAGCAGTGTGTTTTGGGATGGTTTGCGATTTAATTTTTTTTAAATCTAATACCTCTACCTCTTAAGTGTGCCTTGAATTGTATTGTAATTGGACTGGATTAAGTTATTATCTCTCCCTTGTATTGTATTTCTCTGTAGTACTAGTGTTTTTATAATGCATTTTGTTGTGTTTTTGCACAACGTATTTTCTTTTACTAACTGTTTTGAATACTATGTACTAATTGCTTTTATGGAGCTTTTCTCCCAGGGCCTCTACTGAAAATGGACTCTTCTTGGCCCAGTGGACTTTCCTGGTAAACAAATGCCAATAAATAAAGAAATGTATAAATAATACTTCTTGCACATTTTTTATCCTGGAATGGTAAAATCAGATACTTTATGAAGTCAGCAGACAGTGGGTATGGGGACTGTTTGTGGGTGAAAAGGTTACTATTTTTTTAATTTAATATGTCTTGAATTGCACTATTCCTTTTTTTTTTGTATCCTGGCAAGGTCAAACCAGACACTTTAGGTAGGTAGGTAAGTAGTGGGTGTGGAGGATATTTGTGCATGCAATATCTGGACCTGCACTTATGTTTTTGAAACTCCAGCCTTGCATGCCTAAAGTGTATATGGGTGAAGAAAGATCAACTACAAGCTCTTGACTATTGTTATTTGAAAAAAATGCACTAATGTAACTGTTGTGTTCCTTTTTCATTTTTTAACCTTGCAGGATAAAACCAGATACTATGCATAGGCAATTGGGATGGGGGGGGGTGAGATAACTGGTCCTGCTGTTTACTGTTATAGTCCTGGCTTTGCAAAACTAATGTGCATTTGGGTAAAGTAAAATAGACTACAAGCTTTGAACTTTGGCTACTGTTTATGTGAAAAATACATTAATATAACCAGTGTCATCTTTTTTTCATTTTTAACCTCACAAGGTCAAATCAGATACTGTGGGTGGGCAATGGGGACTGGGGTTGTGTGTGAATGAAACAACTTACCCTGCTGTTTACTGTTGGTTTGTCTGGCTTTGCCAGATTATGATACTTGTCTCTCCTTTCAAAGAACGCAATCTAATTAGCAAACAGATGAGTAATTGTTAATGCATATTATTTAATGTCTGTTCATGTATATATTGAATGTCTGTTTAAAAAATGTTTGCAATATGTTGGAGCTTTTCTCCCCAGACATCCTCTGAGAATGTTTTTTGACTAATACCAGCTGGATAAACCTGGAAAACAAAAATAAAATAAATAAAATTAAATAAAATAAAATTTCGGTAAGGAGAGCTGGTATACAAGTGACTACTGTTACTGTTTCTGCCGATAAAACTAAACTAATGCAACCCAACCATTACTATAATTTGTATTTTAAATTCTGGCAGGGTCAAAGCAAATACTTTAGATAGGTAATGGGGAGGGGTGTTTGTGAATGAAATGACTGGCCCTGCCGTTTACTGTTGTAATTCTGACTTTGAAAGATTAATGAGGATTTGGGTAAAGGGAGCTGGCATACACACATGTGACTACTGTTTCTGCGCTACAAAACTAAATTAATGCAACAACAATTATTATTTTCATTTTAATCCTGGCCGTGTTAAAGCAGGTACTTTAGGTGGTCAATTGATATGGTGACCATTTGTGGATAAAATGTTTGGCACTGTTGTTTTGATGTTATAATTCTGGCTTTCCAGGACTAATGTGTATTCTGGTAAAATAAAATGGAATGCAAACTATGATTATTTGTGTGCATTAAAACTAGATTAAAGACAACATTATGATTATTATTATTATTATTATTATTATTGTTATTATTAATCCAGGGATGAGTTTAAATACTTGGGATCAAAAGTTCAGAGTAATGGCGAGTGTGGAAGAGAGGTGAAGAAGAGAGTACAGGCAGGGTGGAGTGGGTGGAGAAGAGTGTCAGGAGTGATTTGTGACAGACGAGTACCAGTAAGAGTGAAAGGGAAGGTCTACAAGAGGGTAGTGAGACCACCTATGTTATATGGGTTGGAGTCAGTGGCATTGACAAAAAGGTAGGAGACAGAGCTGGATGTGGCAGAGTTAAAGATGTTAAGATTTGCATTGGGTGTGACAAGGGTAGACAGGATTAGGCATAAGTATATTAGAGGGTCAGCCCAGGTTGGACAGTTTGGAGACAAAGCCAGAGAGGCAAGATTGCATTGGTTTGGACATGTGCTGAGGAGGGATGCTGGGTATATTGGGAAAAGGATGCTAAGGATGAAGCTGCCAGGTAAGAGGAAAAGAGGAAGGCCTAAGATAAGGTTTATGGATGTGCTTAGAGAGGACATGCAGGTGGTTGGTGTGACAGAGCAAGATGCAGAGGATAGGAAGAAATGGAAACAGGTGATCCACTGTGGCAGCCTCTAACCAGGAAAAGCCAGAAGAAGAAGACGATTAATCATGGCAAAGCCAATCCACCTTTCTTTGGTAGGCAAAAGGCATTGGAGGAGGGGGTCTGTTTGTGAAGGAAATGACGTCTCTGGTATTTATTGTTATAATTTTGGCTTTGCAAGACTAATGTGCATGTGGGTGGGGTAAGATGGACTACAAGCTCTGAAATGTGGCTAATGTTTATATGAAAAGACATTGTCACCAATGTCTTTTTTATTTACCTAGCAAAGTCAAAGCAGATGCTGTGGGCAGGCAGTGGGGATGGGGCTGTGCTTGCATGAAATGACTGGTCTTGCAGACTGTTTACTGTTGTAATTCTGGCTTGGAAAGATTAATGCATATTTCAGTAAGGACAGCTGGCATGTAAGCTGTTACTACTGTTTCTGTGCAACAAAACTAAACTAAAGCAACTATTGCTATTATTATTATTTTAGCCCTGGCAGGGTCAAAGCAGATACTTTAAGAGGAAAATCAGTATGGTGGCTGCTTGTGGACAAAAGGATTGTCACTGCTTTTTTGTTGTTGTAATTTTGGCTTGCCGGGACTAATGGGTATTTGGGTGAAACAAGATGGAATATAAACTGTGACTTATTGTGTGTATTAAAATACATTAATGAAAGTATTGTAATTGTTAATAATAATAATAATAATAATAATAATAATAATAATAATAATAATAATATGACTATTTTAATCATGGCAAAGCCAAGCCAGATACTTTAGTTAGGTCATCAGCAAAGGGGGCTGTTTGTGGCTGGAATGACCAACACTGTTGTTTTACTGTTGTAACTCTGGCTTTGCAGGGCTAAAGTATGCTTGGGTGAAGTAAAATATTCTACAAGCTCTAAGCTTTGGCTTCTATTTATGTGAAAAAATAAATTAGTGTAACCATTATATTCTTGTTTCTGTTTTTTTAACTTGGCAAGGTCAATCCAGATACTGTAAGTAGCCAATGGTGTTGAGGCTGTGCTTGAATGAAATGACTGGCCCTGCTTTTTACTGTTACAGTTCTGGCTTTGCAAGATTAATGTGTATATGGGTAAGGAGAGTCTGGCAGACAAGTGGTGACTATGTTTTTGTACAACAAAACTAAACAAAACAAGCATTATAATTAATGTTATTTTAATCATGGCAGGGTCAAAGCAGATACTTTATGTGGGCAATTTGTGTGGTGGCTATTTGTGGATGAAATTTTTGGCCCTGATGTTTTGTTGTAATTCTGACTTTGCAGGACTAATGTGTATTTGGTCAAAGCTGTAATATAGTCCCAACTTATTGCACTTAACCACACCCATTGCAGTTAGCCATGTTCCATTCGTCTGCCTCCTGCAGCGCCCCCCGCCCCCAGTTTGAATTCACCAGCCACCTCTGGTGAAAAGTGTATAGTTGGATGTTCTGTATATTTGCATTCCCCAACATGAAGTAGAAATATACCATTTTCTAAATTGTTTCATGAACATAGTGCATTGTAAATAATTGTACTTTCTCTTGTGTATTTGCATTCCCCAACATTAAGTGTAAATTTACTCTTCACTTTCAACTGTATTATACTTTATTGACCAGCTTATTACAAGGTGAACTGTTTATCATGTTTAACTACATTATTTGTTCCTGTTCTGATTGTAACCCCCAGGCTGATCTAGAAATGATTGCAGTTGGATTAATCATCTATACACTGAAAAAATGAAAATAAAATATAAAAATCTTGTGGTCAACAAAAAGAAATACATTCTTGTGTACATATATATATATATATATATATATATATATATATATATATATATGTATGTATGTGTGTGTGTGTGTGTGTGTGTGTGTGTGTGCATACATGAGTCTACTTCAGAAGACTATAAAACAAAAGACCGAATCCCACATTTTTAATGCAGTGGGCAAGCCCCCCCATCCTGCTAGCTATATATACCAACTTCAAGATGGCTCAAAGGTGGGGAAGGGGAAAATTCTATTATTCAGTGTTTTGAAGTTTCAGTCTTTTGAAACAGACCTATATATATATATATATATATATATATATATATATATATATATATATATATATATGGATCTAGTGATGTAGATCAAATATATTGAATCTTAAATACACTGATGTTGGCATATTATCATCAAAAACAAAATGTTGACATGCTTCTGTGCATGCTCTGAGGAATAAACTTGGACCAAGCAAACTAAAAACATGGCTTTTTGTAAGCCCCCTCTAGCTACAACGCCATACCCTCTGCTATTTATTTATTTATTTTTGCCTCCAAGATTGCACAGTCTCTGGGAAAAGGGATTATTCCTCAAACTGAGAAATTGTTGATCTTGCACAAATGTCAACCAAAACAGATGTCAATGTAAGCCACATTCAACTAAAAGGACAGCACCTATATAGATACCTAGCTAACTAGACAGATATGCACATACATGACAGTTTTATCCACACATTAGTAGTACTAGAGCACTACCGTCTTGTCAATGTCAATGACCCAAGTGGCAGTACATTTGCCTTTGATGGCAGGGAGATGAAAAGACGGTGGGTTCCATCTTCATACCAGGTGCCTTCATTCATATTCTGAGGACGTGTTATGCTCTTTAGTATCCCGAATGGCAGATGTTAAAGATTCCATGGTACCTACCAGGGCCAGATCCAGCACCAAGTGACCTAGGCAGCTGCATAAGGGCCAAAGCTGTTTGGATGATCTAGCCATACAACATTAATTAAAAAAAAAATAAATAAAAAAATAAAAAAAGCTTTCCTATAACATTTAGAAAAAACGCTACTGTTTTCCTGCTCTACTCAGTCTAGGAACAGTGAACAAATACTGCTGATTTAAGATTTCCTGCTTGGTGTGAAAAGGTTCCAGTGTTTTCAGTGGCAGATACTTTCAACTGTTGAGGCAATGAGACTGGAGTGGGCATGCACAGCAAATAAGCAACTTTGCAGGAAATGGCACAGGATTTAATCTCACAACAGAATGGGTAGGTGCTGATATTAAATACAACAACATTTGTGCAGCATCACGGGATTTCTTTCTTTCATTTTTATTTTTTTGATGCATCGGGAATGTTTTGCTTGGCTAACAGTGAACTATAGCAGAAGAATTTTGTGGGTAAGAACTGACGTATCTTTTTTTGCCTTTGCAAAACCCATAAATATCTGATCATAACACAGAGACCTGTGGGATATCACCCTTAACTGACTTCCCCCGGACTCTGCAAGCCCTGCATGGCATGCAGGATTAGTGCAGGAGCTCCAGCAGGCAATATGTCTGCTGTGTGATCCAGGGATAACCTGTAGGGGTGTGCACGAGCGCTCCTGCACTAGTCCTGCACATACTCAGCCCCTGTATGCAAATTACCCCATTTGCAGGAGAAATCCATGCAAATGAGGTGAATTTGCGATCCAAGAAGCTGGAAACCGGCCATGCAGGACTGGTGTAATCTGCATAAATGTACTCCGCCAGTAACGGAGTACATTTCTGCAAACTACAAAACGGAGCCAAAATAGCTCCAAATAAAGGGTGGATATCATGTATAAAGCATGCCAATGGCCAACTATAAGGCCATTGACATGGAAAACACTTGAAAAAAAAAATCAACTTTTATTTTTTTTTAGCTGATCTCGGCTGTTTAAGCGTAGGGCAGTGGCGCACAAGTTGTATTGGGGGGAAAATAAGAAAATATAACTAAAATAAGCATTGTAACTAAAATCACTATTCTGCCATTATACTCAATGGCAGGCAGAAGACAACATGGCCAGTGAATAGTGGCTGCTAAGGGGGGAGGCTCAGTGTGGGACATGTAACTATGCATTAACAGCCAATTATATGTAAATGAGGGGGATGATAGTGAATCCCAGATTTCCCCTGCATGCTAGTTAGCTCCCAACAGTGTAAGAGCATGAATAGCTTGGTGCAAGCCTAGGAGTTAGCTGACATCATAGGGGGCTGTGTCAGGCATACTGTAAGTGGAGTGGAGCCCTGTGGCTCGGGTTTGTTCCTTGATTAGCACAGCTAAGCAAGGGGGTGTGTCTGAGGTTGCCTAGCACTCTTCACATTGCCTAAGTGGGTGTGCGCACCACAGACCGGGTTTCAAATGAAAAAAAAAAGTAAATCTGGAAATAGCAGCTGTGTGGACATTTGAGCACTGTGTTTGTGCTGCGCACCCCCGGGCTTAAACAGGAAGGCAATGGGAAGGGAAAACAGCAGTAGGAAGGTAATCTAGGAGAACTAGCATAGCTGGCAGGTGAAATATATCAGACTCAGCCAATTACACAGGCAGCAGACCAGCCCACCCCAGAACATTACTATAAACTATGCAAACATCTTTCCCTCTGGCTTTCAAATACTCTACACCACCGGTGTATACAAGCAGGGAACTTTTAACAAACAAAACAACAAAATGATAGGGGCTGCAGCAGGCATCATACAACAACATGTGGAAGAGGCTGAGGGTGGTGAGGATGTGACTGCTGTCAACCAACCCACAGTGAGGAGATGGAGAAGACTGTAGAGACCCAGGGTAACGTACCAGGGGCTACATGAGCTGGAGATAGTTTAGCACTATAGGGTGGACAGGGACCTCCTACAGCAAATTGTTGAGCTGTGCCGGCCAAGCCTGACACACTGAACTAACAGAGGGGAACCCATCCCAGTGGATACCAAGATATGTGTAGGCCTAGGAATACTAGCCATAGGTACCTCCCAAAGCCCAACTGGGGATATCATGGGGATCTCACAGGCATCAGTATCTAGAGTATTCCACCAGTTTCTGGATGCCATGTCAGCACATGCCAGTGTGCACATATATTTCCTCAACACCCGTGAGATGTTGGCCAGCAATATGCATCTCTTCCACCAAATAGAAGAATACCCTGAGGGACTGGGTGCTATAGACTGCATGCACATATGCATCAAAGCACCACCCGGTGATCAGGGTAAGGTCTACATCAACCAAAAAGGCTTTCCCTCCATCAACTGCCAGATAGTGTGTGATACCCAGGGCATTATAATGAATGTGTGTGCTGGCTGCCCTGGAAGCTATCACGATTCCCACATCTGGCATCTGATGCAGCTGTACCAGAGATTTGCCAATGGGGACATCCCTTACGGTCACCTAGTGGGGGATGCTGGTTACGCACTGGAGCTATGGCTGATGACACCCATCAGAAATGCACACACACCTGAACAACAATACCATAATGAGGCACACGCACAGACCAGACTTATAATAGAGCATGTGTTTGGGATGCTCAAGTCATGGTTCCCGTGCCCGGACACATCCGGTGGAGCCTTGCAGTATTCACCAGCTACATGTACTCAAATTGTCATCGTATGTGCCATGGTACACAATATGATCCTGCAGAAACAGTTGCAGCAGAAATAGCATGGGAAAGGCCCACACAGCCCCCCACCAATGCCAAGGCCTGCACAGGCACAGAGTGACTCAAAGGAGGAACAACCTGAGCCTATCCCAGTAGGCAGATGGACGCGTGCCCAGTATGCCCTGGCCTTGGCAAAGAGGCAATGCATAGCACATACACTGACACAGTAGGGACCCAGGTAATGACACCTCTCTCTGACTCGCACCTATAGTAAAAGGGATGCCAAACATGACACTACCTGTACTCAACCATGTATAGGGAGTGTACTATGTGCATCCAACACAGGCAGCCCTCCAGCACCATCCTCAATGCTGGCAGACCCACAAGGTAAGTCATTCAACCTACCAATTGCGGAGAGTGGAGTAGAATGTGTTGTTACCTGTATCTATGTTATGGATGTGAGCATGCAAGGTTATTGGGTGGCTGAATGGTATGCCAGCAGATAGCAGACACCCATAGTGGCACCATGAGATATGTGACAAATACTTGAGTCACCATAGTAGCCAGTACTACACAGGGCAACAAAACCCACTGCAGGAAATGTGCTGGGCCACATGTGTATCCATATGACTCACACATGCCAGTCAGGGGGGTTCACATACCCAACAACAGTCTCAGCCAGCAGGACAGGTGTAGACAAACACAAACAGAGGCTGTGTTATGGCCTCTGAATGATGCCTATGGGTAACCTCCCTCCAGGCCTACACAGACCGACTACAGCAGGTCAGGCAGTGGGATGTTAGTTCTAAAGGGTAGGACGTCAGAAACTAATATGTAGGTCAACCAAAGCTAAGACCTGTAGTACACTAATATGCCTCTAGTCAGCATGATAGGTTAGAATACAGACTGAAATGGAGTACCTGACATACCAGTACAGTCATAGCAAATATGTTCAAGTGCCAGGTGTGCCCCCATCCTATGTAGAAACAGTCAGGTGTGCCCCCAATCCTGTGTAGAAATGTAGTAACAGTCAAGTGTGCCCTCCAATCCAGTGTAGAAATGTAGAAACAGTCAGGTGTGTCCTTAACAATCCTATGTAGAAATGTAGTAACAGTCAGGTGTGCCCCCCCCCCACTCCTGTGTAGACATGTAGAAACAGTAAGGTGTGCCCCTTCCCCCATTCCAGTGTAGAAATATAGTAACAGTCAGGTGTGCCCCCTCACAACCACTGTGTATAAATGTGGAAACAGACAGGTGTACCCCCTCCCCCAATCCTCTGTATGAATGTAGACACAGTCAGGTGTGCTCCCCCCCTCCCCAACCTAGACATGCAGTAACAGTCAGGTGTGCCCCTCCCAAACCCAACATAGACATGTAGTAACTGTCAGCTGTGCCCCCAAACCTATTTAAAAATGTAGTAACGGTATGGTGTGCCCCCCCAGTCCGATGTACACACGTTGTAACAGTCTGGTGTGCCCCCCACAACCCTATGTAGAAATGTAGTAACATGTATGTGTAGGTATAATACCAGTGGAGCACAGATGCCCAGAGGTGGCCAAGGTAGCAGGATAGGTTGTAGCATTTGCACAATATGCAGGTTTGTGTGTGTTAGGTTGGTGTGTGTTTCATATTGAGTGAGAGTGGTCAGCATTTATGCATGTTGAGGTAAGGCCTGGTGGTCATTGCCCACTACTGCTGATGGCAGGGACAAGCCCTCACAACTGCAGTGCCAAAGACAATTCCCACCAGTATAACACATGCTAGCAGTAAGCCATTGTAAATGTATGGTGGTAATATGTGTCACCATCTGAAAGACTGACATGGCATGGCTGTTGGGCTAGATATACAAGCAGTACACAGGGGAAAGTACCCCAGACATACAGTATATATTGTGTCACTGTGAAATGAAGACACCCTTGGAATTGTACATACAGGTATGCATCACATTATCTTGTCCTGTAGTAGGGGATATCGGTGATATCTGCCCAAACACTTGCAGATCACAAAGGAGGTAGGACTGATGTATTGGGAAACAGCTGATGTACCTGCACATGCCAGCATAACTGGAATGTCCCATGCATATATGTGTGTCAGAAGCAAGTAGTGTCCATAGCACACATGTACCCAGCTCATGCAAACACCACCCACAGGTACCACTCTGGTCATATCCCTGCTGTGGGGAATGGGTACAATATGACCCCACCTGTATATGGCAAAAGAGGAAGAATGCAGCATGCGGTGCAGGTGTCCCATGCAGGTGTATCCCTAGCTGTAGGTAGCACCCTGCCAGCATCCCCACCACCTGATCAAGACTGATAGAAGGTATTGGCATAAACACCTATCACACCTACCCTGTCACCCCAGGGGAATATACTGTATGATGGTCTGAGACTGTGGGACTGACAGAATGCAACGGCCTGCCACATCTGGCCTGCAGCAACACCTAATGGCCTACAGACCTCTGCCAAAGGCCTGTGTCTCACACATACTGCTAATGCATGTTATGTCATGGACACCCAAATAACAATATAACACACTCCCCATAAGCCATGTGCAAGGCCATGTGGACAAACCACAGTAACATGTCCACCATGTCCCCCAGCATGAACTGTGGACCAACACTAACACACAGATGCGATGGGGTGATAACCTTAGGGAAAGTATCACAGAATGTATGCATAATGTATGGAAGAGGTTAGAATAACAGAGGGGGGTGGGAGCATGGCCAGCATGGAATGTGCAGGGTTAGACAGAAAGCTGTGTGCGCACACTATCCCTGGCTGCAAACACATAAATGGGTGGCTACACACCTGCCCGTATACCATAATAGGGGTAATGTCCTGACCCATGGCCCCTGCCTCTGGGTAACCTGTGGGAATCTGTACAGCTGTGAGGCATTGCCACAGCAAGATAAGGTCATACTGCCATGTTGATGGATGTACAAGTATGGGATCCTCTGCCAGCACTGTACCAAGGTGTTGAACCGGATACACAGACCCCGCAGCAAGTGTCTGCAGCTCTCCCTCCAGAATGGCATAACTTACCATGAATATGTAGATCTCTGCCCACAATACTGGAAACAGCTGCAGTAACCCTTATCCCCCAAGACATCACTGTGAGTAAGAATGTCCACCTGACAGTACATGAGGACAGAAAACATCACAGTGTATAACAGTACACATGTCTGAATATCTCTGCTAATAGCAGTACCATGCAGCTGAGGCAGCACAGACACAATCACCTACAGTAGACATTATCCCCTGCACAGTTTGTCCCCATATTAACAAATGATCAGTGGATACCCTGCAGAAACAGTTTGCTATCTGTAGGTGTACAACACAAAGGTCTGCACTGGAGTACAGACTACCTGGAATGGAGCCACACATTCAGTACAGAAGGGCATACTGGGCATGCTCACACACTTAAACAGATGAAGCCCATGTCTGCAAACAATGGTGGACCATACATATCTGGCAGTTGCAGATGTTAGTGCATACACTCCTCAGTATGCACCAGTCATGCTTTGCACACACGGTGGATAGGAATACAGACATATAGCCAAGGGCAACACACTATAATAAGCCAAAAGTAGACATACATAGATGTGCGGAACAGAGTATCTGTGACAAGGAGCCATCCATTATGAGCCCTGTCCCACCCAGCACACAGCCAAATGGCTACAACCACATGAGGTGTAAATGTCACTCACTGTAGACATTAGCCACTGGTATTCATCAGCATTACAGACTATGTGCTGTAAGTGCTAGCTGTGCAGCATGACTGTACAAGGAAGTAGTTATCTAGCAGCTGTATACACGTACCTGTGGAATATAACCCAGTGTGCACACACATGTGGTGTGTCAACCTCTACATGAATGGGTTATGGCCCATGCACACACACTGGCCTCCTATAGCCCTACTATGATAAGCTTGCTGAGGTCATCCACTTTGAAATACACCTTTGGGAAAGGTGTAGCCCAGTAATTGCCATGGCATGTCCTATAACTGCGTACTGCTATAGTGTGATAAACTAATTAAGTAGGAGTTCTAATCCCAGACATGGCAACTGTGTGTGTCTGTTTTGAGAGAAATGCTTTTTAGGCTAGTCACACTCACTACAATTCAAATGTCCTACTTTGGCAAGGCTGTTGATGTCATTCACTGTGAAATACAGCTTTGGGAAAGGTGTAGTCCAGTAATCACCATGGTGCTTCCCATAACTGCGCACTGCTATTAGTGTGATAAACTAGTTAGGTAGGAGTTCTAATCCCAGACCTGGTAAATGTGTGTGTGTGTGTGTGTGTGTGTGTGTGTGTGTGTGTGTGTGTGTGTGTGTGTGTGTGTGTGTGTGTGTAGATAACAATGCTTTTTAGGCTAGTCACACTCACTACAATTCAAATGCCCTACTTTGGCAATCCAGCTGATGTCATTCACTGTGAGATACACCTTTGCAGAAAGAGTACTGCAGTAATCCCCGTGGTGCATCCTTTAACAGTTTAATGCTGTAGTGTGATATAGAACTCTGGTAGGGGTTCTATACCCACACATGGCAGTTGTGGATATTTTTGTGTTTGTTTCTATGTCTCTGTAGGGAGCAATGCATTTCAGGCTAGTTACACTCACTACAATTCAAATGCCCTACTTTGGCAATGCTGCTGATGTCATTCACTGTGAAATATCCCTTTGGGGAAGGAGTACTCCAATAATCCCCGTGGCATGTCGTATAACAGCTTAATGCTGTAGTGTGATATAAAGCTCTGGTAGTGGTTCTATACCCACACATGGAAGCTGTGGATGTTTTTGTGTGTTTTTCTATGTCTGTGTAGGGGGCAATGCATTTTAGGCTAGTCACACCAACTACAATTCAAATGCCCTACTTTAGCAATCCTGCTGATGTCATTCACTGTGAAATACACCTTTGGGTACTCCAGTAATCTCTGTGGTGCATCCTATAACAGTGTAGTGCAATAAACTAGTTAGGTAGGAGTTCTAATCCCAGACATGACAGGTGTGTGTGTCTGCGTTTGTCATTCGTATCCTGTGTGGAGGTGGCTGTGAGTGTGTAACAACTGGACTCAATGTGGAGTGGTTTTGCAAATTTCTTATATAGTGCCTGTAGTATATATCACAATGTCCACCATACAGGGATAACAGATGTGAAATAGCCAAGAGGCTAGGGTGCAAATCCATACCCCTACATGTGACATCAAGGCCAGGTGAACAAAGTTAGCAACCCTTGTATTACCCAGAGAACACTCTCAACCCATGTCTCATACACACACACACACACACACACACACACACACACACACACACACACACACACACACACACACACACACTTGCCTAGGCAACAGCCACTATGTTGGTAGCACTCTGCATGTTGCTCACTGTTAGTAGCCATGGTGTGATTGCAGTGGACTACAGAGGGCAAGGCACCCTGTCCATCAGTCCAATAGGCACGTACATGCAGACAGTGCACCTTCCCTATGTTCCGCACTGGACACCTGCAACACCGGTGGTGCCATCAAATGTGACCCACAAAGGACATACCATGCCTGAAAAACATGCCCTGTATGGACAGATGCCACTGACACCAGGGAATACCTGTATCATGCTATCAATGTAGGTGCATGGTCAACCTGCTGTCCATTAACAGTTCCCACCACGAGGCCAGGACTGGCACATCTGATGATAATCTGTGTATACAACATGGGCCAGACACCCCACATACTGTTCCACATGTCACTGTACATGCATGTGGGAGGTGTGCACATCCCAGACACCATCCATGTCATGGACTAAGGAACACATACATGGCAAGCAATGCACAACAATGGCCACACACAATAGTTACCCAGGTGACTGGATGGTGAACACAATACCCACCTGTGTGGGCAAATCCAGACACTACACACCTGAGTCACACTGCAGACCATTGCCATGTGGCCTGATGCCAAGGTATACCCATCACCTAGCCTTGTATAGCCGTCTGGCACAGTCGACCACTACACACCCATGAAGCAATGCACCCTTGCATATCAGTGCTGGCATCCTGTTTCTGTGTGTGTGTTGTATGATGCCTATGACCACATTCAAGCTCACTATAACCACCACTGGCATACCGAAGCATGCTGTCTGATGTCAGACACCTTCACATACCCTTTGCCCATATAACCTCTGTATGACCCCTGTGGTGCATGTGATACCTGCACACTACTGCGTTGTGGCAATCTAACTAGTGATGAGTTGTATTCCTGGTCCTGCCAAGTGTATCAATGTGTGTGCATCCCTGTGAGAATGTGGCTGTGTTGACGCTGACACTTGTTCATGCGGACAGGCACATGTACTACACCTACTGTATAGCTACAATATCACTGTTGCAGATGTCACTCACCATCACATATATGTCTGGAGGGCTCCTTAGCATGTAACCTATGTGGTGCATCTAATAACTGCATAGATATGTGATAGCACTACATAGTTGTCTGGGGTTTGATACCCTGTACTGGTAGGTGTGTGGGATAAACATGCTTACGTTTTACTTTCAGACCCTCCCTGACCTATCTTTACCTCTGTCTGCCTCTCTCACTCCCTCTCTGGTGGATATGGAGACATACACCTGCTTTGCTTAGGCAGTAGCATGTGTATTGTAAGTGACGCTCATGATCAGCTGATGGCCTCTGCACGAATTGCAGCCCTCCTCTAGCTAATTGCATGTGGAACAGCTGTGGTAACATTCCCATAGCCAATTGCATGGAAACAAACTCCAATATCTAGGAACATCATGTTGGTGTTGGGCCTTTTCATTCACTGTGAGCAGGAACTAGATCTGTTGTTTGGCAAACAGTATCACAGATGAATTGCTGATTTACCTCTAACAACATACACTGTGGAAACAGGCCAATACACATGAGGGGGATGTGCCTGACTTAACTACAGACTGTAAGTGCTGCTATACTGCAATTGGAGTAATGTTGGTTTAACAGGGTGTGTGTGTGTAGATATGGCTGTCCTACATGTTTTATTACCTGTCATGTCAGTGCTATGTTTATGAGGAAACCCCCATCTGTAGGGTCATCTGCAGAATGGGCAGTGTGTGGTGCCTTTTGTTTCTTGTGTTACCCACAGAGCACCTATCTGTGAACTGCAGAATGTAGTGTGAGGATTGCAGTCTGTAGATGGTGACAGCCGTGAGAGTTACTGAATTCATATACCTCAAAGGACATATGTTGCAACAAACCCTGTTACAACAGTAAATGTATGAGGTCATCACAGCAACATGTCAATACCGGCCTTGTGTTTGTGCCCCCAGCCTCAACTCTGTCAACCTTTGTACATATGTCATGCAGTAAGAGGTGCATATGTGCTGTACACCATATTTACTGACATCATATCTGGTAACAAGCCAGTGAGATATCAGAGTGCTACACATGTTATGTATAGTAGGGGTTATATTTGATGACATAACCTGGACATTCTATGGTTGCGTGTACAGTATTGAGGTCTGTATACTTATGGTGACTGTCGACAGTGTGTTTTGTTAATATGTACCTTGGCCTGTGTACAGACTGTGGTAGATGTCATTGTTCTTGGTCCTGTTCTATCTGATGTTATATGCTGCTCCAATGAATGTTACCCTATCAGCTTACATGTTTGTAGGGCCAAACATGCTGCTCCAATGTATGTTACCCTACCAGCTTACATGTTTGTAGGGCCAAACACACAAATGTCCCATACCACAGACAGGCATAGGACCACACTGTGTAGTGGCCCAGTATATGTAGGGTTAGTGTGTGAGTAGCACATATGAGGATGGGTTGAACAGATAGTCCATATACTGTAATATTACGCTAGCTTACCATATGTGGCTGTGGCTGTATTCACATTGGTTGTGGTTATGCACTTTCATACAGGTGTCTGTTATTCTGTGCTGTGATATGTCTGTAGAGCCTGCTATATATGCAGGTACATGTGGATTCCCCCATAGGAAATGTAGGTCAGTGTTGATCCAGTCTGCCTGTAGCCTGCACAGTGCTTTGTTACATGCCTAGCAGCTTAGTGTACTTACCCAGTGAAATGTCATGTCCTGATATTTGCCAGATGTACTGCTGCCAGGCCACCATAACAGTCATGCATGTCAGACAAAGCGGTGGGGTGCTGTACAGAAGTATGTCAATAACTAGTGGGTACTATGTGGCCATGACACCTCTGTACCAGCAGTTATTATGTGTCAGGACAGACAGGGGTGTATGAATGATAACCTATGGGGGCAAATGTATACCAGTAATTACATGTTATAGCCAACTAAATGGCGACAGAATCATAACCCAGAGGCTCCCTTCACTCTGGAATAAAATCCCAGTCCAGGTTAGGCAGAGTCCCTCATTGACTCTCTTCAAGAGGAATCTTGATGAGTGGATGGGAGATCGTAGGTTTACCCCGGGTATCACTTCTGTGTCACTGTTAGACAGAGGCACAGTATACTAACCTCGAAAAAGGGCATAGCAAAATTAATTTAAAATGGGTGGCGAAAGCCATACACACTCTGCCTAGGCTTATAAATGCCCTAGGGCAGATAGCCTAGTATGAATCTATGAACCTATGAACCTATGAACATCCACATTATCAGGCTTGGTCCACATGTCTTGTACTAAGGGATTCTTTGTATACCTCTGGACTGTCCAGAGTGTGTCAGACTGTCCACATATATTGGCCATATCTCTGCTGTAGTCCACAGGAGCAATACTGTGCTAGCAGTGGTACTGTACTATGATGTTCTTAGGATGTCTGTCAGTAGCCAATGGCACACGTGTTAAAAGCAGATGTGATCTTCCCACACACACCATGTCTGTGAAGACAATCCCTATTACAGTAGCAACAGTCTACAAATATACCTGCAATACATACCTGACATCCCCTTGCACTACGAAGGTGGGACTACTGGGGCTGAGGTAGGGCTCCACTCCATGTTCAGGACATATGGTGAAAATATATGTATATATAATTATCCATATATCTATATAGATATATACACATATACATATCAACATACATAGATGGATATGTATCTGCATATATATATATATATATATATATATATATATATATATATATATATATATATATTAACACTCAGATATATACATATACAGAGTAATGTATGTCTACACATATACAGATAAAGATACATATGCACATATACATATGGATATCTACATATATATTGACAGTAGTAGGTATATCAGAATATATATGTATGCACATATAGATATCTACATATATACCAAAGAAACTAGGCATATCTGTACACATAGGATGTGCATACATATATAGCTATATATACATATATTTATATATACATATATGTGTATATATATATATATATATATATATATACACACACACACACACACACACACACACACACACACACACACACATGTATCTATATATATATACACATACATACGAAGAGATGTATACATGGCCATATATATGTTGCACTATACAGATATGTATACATACATATGTATGAGTATACATGTCTATGTACATGTAGACATATATAGACCTATTATATGTATATAACCATATTCCTGTCATGTGTAAACCTCACGGTTGTGTATACCCTTCCAAATGTATCTCACCATATGTATCTGCTATCTGTACATTATGATAAAACAACATATGTGATGCAACAATCATCTTAATGACAAGGACTACACAATTTAGGAAGTAAAGGCAGTTGTTCAATACTACTCAATATGTGTATTGACAGGTATATTGGTAAGGGTCTAGGACTATTCACTGAAAGCACAATTCACTGAAAACACAATTCACTGAAACACATTTCACTGAAAGTTATATATGGCCTTTTCCCCACTGTAGTGTGACCCTGGACTTAGAATATATATAGTAAGGGGAGGTGTGGGGGTGTGGGGGGCTACACCCTCCCACATAGTTTGTATATATATTAAGTTTAGAAAAGAGTAATTTATTGAAATTGCAAGTAAACATGTATATAGTTCAAAATATTTAAAATAGGTGGGGGGCTTCGTCCCCCACACCCCAAATATGAGGGGCGGTGGCCCCCACACCCCACCTTACTATATATTCTAACTGCAGGGTCACACTACAGTGGGGAAAAGGCCATATATAACTTTCAGTGAAATGTGTGTTCAGTGAATTGTGTTTTCAGTGAATTGAGCTTTCAGTGACTTGTGCACAGTCAAATGTGTTTCAGTAAAATGTGCTTTCAGTGAATAGTTCTAGACCCATTGGTAAAACAACAGCTGTCTTCACAGAGGTCATGGTGTAGTGGTTAAGAGTTGCGACTTTAGTGTATAGGGTCCTGAGTTCAAGGGCTGTTCATTTTCTTGCTGGGCATAACAAGGGCTGTCGGATACAGAGTTACTAAGGCAGTTTTGAGCAGCTTTAAGTGCATTTGCGTGGGTTTGCGCGAAGCTAAGCGGTGCTAAGCTATGGTTAAACGTACAGGCGCTTACACAGTGTAGACTTCACTTACCAGTGTGCAAATCAGCTCAGCTGTTATATTGCAGCAATGTTGATACTTGCTAAGCATGTCTTAGCCCTGGTAACCAGGTCACACCACCCAGTCTGATACCATAGCAGGGTAATGACATCTGTAATATGTTTATGTAATACCATGTACAATACATGTGCCTATGTGCTGTCATTACAGTAGCAAGGGGTTTGAGTGTCATGTGTGGGACACAGATGTATATGAGGCCTGTACAGCACTGTTATCCATGTGAATGTGTTACATACAGGGGTAGTAGCCCAGGGTACGTGCTGTCACACTGGCATGTAGTGTATCATGGCGGTACTACTGTTGACAGTGCTTACCCAGGCAAGAGCAGACTGCTAAATGCAGTACTGACAGCAGGCAGACCTGCAGGCATAGCTGGACACTGAGGCATCCCTGTTGTATTCCTGGTGTGTGAGCTGTGTTGCAGTATATACCCCTTACTGGGTAATGATCCATCATGTGGAATGTAACTGTAGACTACCATGTGTACAGCACATTAGTGAGGGCTTCTGACATGTAGTTATGGCATACATATTGTTGTCAAATGTTTATCTGTCAACACAATCATCCTACTGCATAGCTACTTGCCAAACTGATGACTGTCATTCCCTGTACAGATGTGCAGATGGCAGGTATCCAGCTGGGATATGTACAGGCAACCTAAGCTTGATTGACACTGACATGTCTGCCCAGCTGTGTAAGAACTGGCACATATAGGAGATGTCACCCTGTATGCACCACATACCATGGGTACCTCCACTACACTACCACAGTCAACAGAACATGCATGGGTACAGGTCTCCATCACAGACACTAACCATGTGTTGTAATGCCTATTGCATACATGTCAACTTGATCACCTCAGTGGCCTTGTGCAGGAGGCACCTGGGGGATTGGCTGATGCATGTCATTCTCACCCTGGGGATCACCACAGTAGTGTCTGTTGATATATTGCCTGCTGCCACCTGGCAGGTGGCAGGATACCACTGTACACACAACCCTACACTACCCATCTCCCCTTGGACAATAGCGAGGTACACAGCTATGACCATCTGCAGGGATGCACCCCTGTACTGACACATGTGTACATGTGCATGACTGAGTATAGCAGTTTCTGTGTGTTAGCACCCCTGTACTTGGGAATTCCATGAGGGCCTTCACAACCAAAACAACACCCATTGCCATAGTCAGTTGTGACTGCTGCTGTATTGGACATTACGTGTACCTTGTTAAGCTCCTCCCCATACCGGCTACATGGGCCTTGCAGTACCAGCACAACAGTGTTTTACAAATGAGTTGATAGGCATGGGATACCCATTGTGTTATGGCATATGTGTGTAGTTGTGCATGTCCGTATTTCTGTAGGGTACAGCATTCTGAGGCCACATACTCCTATTACAATACCCATTGCCACACAGTGGTACAGATAGTGTTGTTGCTGCCCATAGGTGAGGCATGACAATGCAACACCCAACGCGTGTGGCATGTGCATTAGATGCATATCCCTGTAGTACCACTGTCGAGATATACTATGGGTTGTATCACAGTCGCGGCCAATGTGTGATGGTGGGTATTGCAGAGTGTCATCATGGGTTTCAGGGAGTACAATATCCACTGGGGAATGTGAGTGCTGTGTACACTGTCATTACACCAAGGTACACCAGGTATATGTCCCATGTACCATGTTATGATTACCACTGTCATCATCAACCATACAGGTAACTGATACCACAATCCAAGCCAGTTATGCATGTGCTGTATGCAGCCTACCTGTAACACATTGGACACACAGTCAAGTTATTTAGCAGTGATAGGCCCTGGTATCTTGGATGTGTGTCTGCCTGTTATGTGTCTGTTAATGTGTATATGAAGGTATGTCACACTACATATTGTCCATTTACACCCATTACATTCCCCATTAGCATAATGTACATGTCTGGGGATGTTCTGCATGTAACATGTAACCTAGGACACACCTCACCCTAAATGCTGTATGGTGTGTGCAATGTAAGCCACACACTTCAGTGTCACTACATAGCTAGGTAGGGGTCTAGTCCCAGTGTTGCCAAGTAACAGTATGCATGTATGTGGATAGGTCTACATCAGGTTGCAGGGTATACATGCCTCAGGAGTCACCTGTCCATGTTGCACAGGCAATAACCAGTTTAGTAACCTGTGACATGTGTTCAACTGTACCCTAGATATGTCACAGCCATGGTGTCACCACAGTGCCATACCCCATTGTGGAATATGACTGCAGACCATCCTCATGCTGACATGCACACCTACAACACAAATGGGTGGAGGTGTAGCAATTCTATTCCAAAGCCACTTCTCACTAGAACTACTTGACTATAATAATGAAGAAATCAACAACGTAGAACTTATCCTAGCGAAATTTAAATTAAACCCAAACAAACAAATAATCATCGCAGGGGCATATATACCCCCAGGTAACAACAATCCCATTATGGAAAATATGTTAAGTTGGCTGTCACTCTCCCTCCATTACGAAACAATACTACTAGGTGACTTTAACATAGATTGGGCCAACTGCTCCAAAGATTATCCCTCAGAGCATATCAACCTTTACGGGATCTCCCAAATAATCACAACCCCCACTAGGACAGACAAAACAACCAAATGTCAATCCATTTTGGATTGGATTCTGGTATCTCACCCCACTTTTGTACATCAATCTGGCTGTTTACCTGACAGTCTAAGTGATCATCAACCCACCTACCTAATTAGGAGCAAGACCCAACACCTACCCAACCTACCTCTACTAAAAATAATACGTAATAAAAAAAGCTTCAGAGCCAATGACTTTAATAAAGCACTAAATTGCTGCAACTGGCTCCCTCTTAAACAACTACCTCTCAACGAAGTTGTACAGTACTTTAACTCTACCTTCCTACATATCCTAGACCATCATGCCCCTACTAGATCCATCAGGACAAAAACCCACCAAGCCCCATGGCTCACCAAAGAGACAAAAAAGATAATGAAAGAAAGAGACAAACTCTGGATAGCTTCACACAAAGATTCTAACACTATCCTAAGGTCAAAGTATACAGAACTACGTAATATAGCCAAGAGACTAACTAAACTAGACAAGTCCAGCTATTACAAAAACCTACAGGATAAATATAGCCATAACCCACATAAATTCTGGACCTCCATTAATAGACTACTTCACCCTGGAAAAGCATCCACTCCCACCCCTGTACTGCCAAACAACCAAGATGATATTCCCACTCAATTTAATAAATTCTTTACAGAAACAGTTCAAAATCTAGCCAATACCCAGAAAAATAATGATACCCTTATGCAATCTTCTACCGCATATAACAGTCATACAAAAAATAATTTCTCTACCTTTTCCCTACAACCAGTGTCCACTAAAATGGTTGCAAACCTCCTTAGGAAGCTAAAACCAACTACACTAGCTGCTGATAAACTCCTTGCTGATTTCCTTCAGATAGCAGCAGACACCATATCCTACCCAGTGTCAATTCTTATTAATAGATCAATCTCAGAACACAAAGTTCCCACCCACTGGAAAATCTCCCATATTGTCCCTCTGCATAAAGGTGGCAACTCCTTAGAGCTAACCAACTATCGTCCAATTGCCATACTATCACCGTTATCAAAAATTCTAGAAAGAGTTGTCCACTTGCAACTAATGCAATATCTTCAACAAAATAAACTACTATCCAACTCCCAACATGGCTTCAGACCCTCCCACAGCACAACCAATGCCCTTCTATCCTATACCAATACAGTCAATCACTTTAGAAGCCAAGGTCTTTTCGTATCTTCCATCTTCCTCGACTTATCAAAAGCCTTTGACATGGTTAACCACAATCTGCTCCTCAATACTCGATCTAGTCTCAATATTTGCCCCTCCACCATACTCTGGTTCAGGAGCTATTTATCAGAACGCCAGCAAGCAGTTTTTTGGCAAGAAAAGCTGTCCCCCCTCTTACCAGTTTCCATAGGAGTCCCTCAGGGATCAATCCTTGGCCCACTGCTGTTCTCCCTCTTCACTAACGACATTTCTTCTTCACTACCCACTGCTACAGTAGTTCAATATGCTGATGACACCACCATAACCTGTGCTGCCACCAGCATTAAGGAACTACACACCATTACCCAATACAACTTTACCCTAGCAGAAACCTGGTTTACTAAAATACAACTTCTTCTCAACCCAAAGAAAACCAAACTAATACTATTCACCCCTGGCAGAGCATCCAACTCTGACTATAACCTCACTATAAACTCCAAAAACAATATTCAAATCACACCAACCAACCACACCAAACTACTAGGAGTTGACATTGATAACCACCTAAAGTATGATATCCATATAGCACAAACCATCAAAAAGGTCAACCGAAAACTGGGTCTGCTCTATAGAAATAAAAGTTCATGACTAATCAGACCAAAGCCACTATTGCAAGAAGCCACCTCCTCTCTATCCTTCTCTATGCTTCCCCTATCTTAACTAACCTTCACCGGACCGAACTTCACAAAATGGAATCATGCTACAACAAAATTGCCAAATTTGCAACAGACTCCTCAAATAGATCCCATCACTGTCTTTCCCTAATGCAACTCAAGTGGCTGGAACTTCCTCAGCTACTTAGACTCAATCAAGCCATAGTTGCACATAAACTCCACTACTACCCTGAAAAAACTCCTGCCCTCCAACAACTAATTAAGCCCTACACTACCACTAGAGCCCTGAGATCTAGCAACCAAAATCTCATTCAAGTAATTAGACATAAAAATGAAGCAGGTAAATCTCTCTTTGCCTGCACAACAGCACAAACCTGGAAATCACTCCCAAACAATATAACCAGCACTACTTCTTGCACCCATTTCAAACACCTCTTGAAATCCTACTATTCTAACATCTGCCTCTGCTCTTGCTATACCCCAGGGTAGCTACATCTATGCTCAGTTGCAAGGACTATGCTACACTACAACATTTTCCTTTACTGAGCTCTACTGCTATCCCACAGATTCATCCTAACATTTCATCAATCTATAGGCAGTAAACATTCCAACACTTGTACTGTTCTGTACCATATCCCTTACCTGAAAAACACTCTAATCTGTTTCTAGACTAACACAATACCTAACAGAGCTTATCTTACTCTCATCCTACCTATATCTTTACCCTATTTTATGCCACTATGGGCATTTATTTACTTCTCAGTTATACTAAAACATAAATGTATTACAACTTTATATTTACTAATATTTCGAAGGAAGAAAAAAAAAAAAAAAAAATTATATATATTTGTATTATTTGTACTAATTGTATATTCTACTAGAGTACTGACTGTATATTCTACTAGAGTTATCACATGCCATGTAATTGGGCCTCTGTACTATTTATAAATGTTAAGAATTGCTTTGTACTGTTTTCATAAATGTTAAGAATTGCTTTGTACTGTTTTCATCTAATATTGTATTGTATCATGGAGCTTTTCTCCCCGGGCCTCCGCTGAAAATGGACCTGTGTCCAGTTGGACTTTCCCGGTTAACAAAAATAAAATAAATAAAAATAAAAAAAAAATAAATAAAATAACATTATAGAGACCACAACCAACCAGTGTTACTAACAGCTATAATGCATCACTGCTGGATGGATACACTACCTGCCATATATGCATTACACTTTACTCCTTATAACATGTTACACTGCAGTACTGTGGTACACTGTAGTACAGTCACCATGAGCATCAGAACCAAATTAGCCTGTCCCTGCATTGATGGCATGGATGACAGGGATGTGTCACAGATATCATCATATGCACAGGGTGTGATGTTGGTTTGCCAGAGGCCATACATTTGACGCCATGTGTGTGGGTGAGGGGTGTACTGTGGTGAGATGGGCATGGTGCTGTGGTGTGTGCAGGTATGGGGTTGCCCTAGGTGTGTTTGTATAGTGTGTGGGTATGCATGTACACAGCTCCGCCATGTGGCTGCCCTACACAGGTGTTTATGGACAGCTGCAGACCATACCTGGCAGGGTGTGCAGTTCACTGCCTCTGGCCATGGACACGTGGACTGTCCCTGCCAGGGGTTCCATGGGCACGTCCAAGTAAAGGCCTTGATGTGATACTCTCACCTGCTGATGACAAATGACCGCTGGTACCAGGCCCCTCCTGGGACTGACCAGGACCACGTGTACATGGCCTGCTGTGGTGTGGTGTGGACAGCACCCCCCCACACTGCTGGGGCTGGTACTGCCACTACAGGAGCCCCTTGGTGTCTTAGCATGTCCACGCTGACTGCCAGCTGTTGGCACTACTGGCTTACATCCACATGGCCATCGCCATCCTCCCACCACATGTTCAAGCATGGACAGACCATGGTCAATGAGGGCCATCATCTCACCAGATTGTCTATCCATGGACTCAGTTAATGCACGGATGGTACCAGCCAGTTCACGGGTGTTGTCAGTTGCAGATGTGAGAGCAGCCCTCTGCAGCCTCAGTTCTACACCTGCCTGCACCTCCATGACAGCCTGAAACATGCACCTGCTGGTACCAGCTATGCCGCCTCTGCCAGGGGTATGATGTCCAGCGACCCTACCACAAGCACTCTAGGACATCAGCCTATGTGGTGCCCTGCCAGACATCCAGCTATGCCTGCTGCAACTGGACACAATAGGCATGGTTACCACACTTCCCTGTGCACTGCCAGCAAACGCCAGCTGTCCCTCCGCTATGGCCACTGGCAATGGGGTATGTATAGGCACTGAAACTGTGTGCGGGGTTGGGGTGGCTAAAAGGGGGATGTCAAATGTTGGCACAGTGTTGGCCCCTGACAACCGCACCTGTACCTCAACATTACTATCATCATCTTCAGTGTCTGTATGGACACCAACATCAGATTGCATGCAGGAGGGACCCTGACCCACCTTGCCACCTGTGGGGGAAAACAATAAATGCACTTTAAAACCTGTATAGCATTGCCTAACAGTACACACACACACACACACACACACACACACACACACACACACACACACACACACACACACACAAACACACACACACACACACACGCACACACACACACACACACCTCCATAATACCTACCTGTCCATGGCGTTACAGACAGTCCCACGTGTATGTCCATGTGGTACCCCATCCTGCATCACACTTGTTAATATACACACATTGATGCCACTCATTAACATATCAGTCCTCTAAATGCCTACACAAGCGGTCACAACACAAGACCTTTTACTACATTACCTGCCTGACCTGTGTATAGTGGTTTTACATGGCCTCACTGCTGTCATTCGGTATGCAACCTCTGTATGTCTGGCATCATGAGCATGGCCCCTATATATGTGGGCTACTATGTCCTATCCATAATATTACACACTGGTGTGTCATGTGTATGTAATGCTCAGTAGATGCCAGATATGCTGCTAATTCAACCTATCATGTGACAACTGTAATATTTGGATACACTCCCTGGTGTTGATTAGAACTTCCCCAATGCATCTGTAGTGCTGTATACGTGGGTTGTAGGTGGCCTCTCTGCTGAATGTGATACTAAGGGTGTACCTGGTGTCTACCTTCCCTCTCAATGCCTGTTCCATTATGCAGACCATATTATACTATCAGCTGTCCTGTGATTACACACAAGTATTCCTGCTGTGTAATGTGGCAGTCCATGTACATGTACTGCATGATTCCAGAGGGAGGTACTGCTGTATGAACACCCCACAATCACACATGTGCATACATGGCCAGCCACACAAACACATACACATGCACACTAGCATCCTACATGCATCAACCTCCCACCATTTCACCAGAGTGAACATACAGACCGTGAAAAGACCAAGATAAACTGTAGAAAAACAGATAATGAAGTAGGCAGCTAACAATACCTCAGATCCAGATAAAAGGAAAACTCTTCTTTATTCAATTAAGCGCTTTCATCAGACTCCAATGAATTCATCAGAATACAAATACAAAGTGCAAAACATAGCTTAAATAACCCATTGCATGAAACGACTGGTCTTGCAGACTATTTACTGTTGTAATTCTGGCTTGGAAAGATTAATGCATATTTCGGTAAGGACAGCTGGCATGTAAGCTGTTACTACTGTTTCTGTGCAACAAAACTAAACTAAAGCAACTATTGCTATTATTGTTATTTTAGTCCTGGCAGGGTCAAAGCAGATACTTTAAGAGGAAAATCAGTATGGTGGCTGCTTGTGGACAAAAGGATTGTCACTGCTCTTTTGTTGTTGTAATTTTGGCTTGCCGGGACTAATAGGTATTTGGGTGAAACAAGATGGAATATAAACTGTGACTTATTGTGTGTATTAAAATACATTAATGAAAGTATTGTAATTGTTAATAATAATAATAATAATAATAATAATAATAATAATAATAATAATATGACTATTTTAATCTTGGCAAAGCCAAGCCAGATACTTTAGGTAGGTCATCAGCAAAGGGGGCTGTTTGTGGCTGGAATGACCAACACTGTTGTTTTACTGTTGTAACTCTGGCTTTGCAGGGCTAAAGTATGCTTGGGTGAAGTAAAATATTCTACAAGCTCTAAGCTTTGGCTTCTATTTATGTGAAAAAATACATTAGTGTAACCATTATTTTCTTGTTTCTGTTTTTTTTTAACTTGGCAAGGTCAATCCAGATACTGTAAGTAGCCAATGGTGTTGGGGCTGTGCTTGAATGAAATGACTGGCCCTGCTTTTTACTGTTAGAGTTCTGGCTTTGCAAGATTAATGTGTATATGGATAAGGAGAGTCTGGCAGACAAGTGGTGACTATGTTTTTGTACAACAAAACTAAACAAAACAAGCATTATAATTAATGTTATTTTAATCATGGCAGGGTCAAAGCAGATACTTTAAGTGGGAAATTTGTGTGGTGGCTATTTGTGGATGAAATTTTTGCCCCTGATGTTTTGTTGTTGTAATTCTGACTTTGCAGGACTAACGTGTATTTGGTCAAAGCTCTAATATAGTCCCACCTTATTGCACTTAACCACACACATTGCAGTTAGCCATGTTCCATTCGTCTGCCTCCTGCAGACCCCCCCCCAGTTTGAATTCACCAGCCACATCTGGTGGAATGTGTATAGTTGGATGTTCTGTATATTTGCATTCCCCAACATGAAGTACAAATATACCATTTTCTAAATTGTTTCATGAACATAGTGCATTGTAAATAATTGTACTTTCTCTTGTGTATTTGCATTCCCCAACATTAAGTGTAAATCTACTCTTCACTTTCAACTGTATTATACTTTATTGTCCAGCTTATTACAAGGTGAACTGTTTATCATGTTTAACTACATTATTTGTTCCTGTTCTGATTGTAACCCCCAGGCTGATCTAGAAATGATTGCAGTTGGATTAATCGTCTATACACTGAAAAAAAATGAAAATAAAATATAAAAATCTTGTGGTCAACAAAAAGAAATACATTCTTGTGCATGTGTATATATATATATATATGTGTGTGTGTGTGTGTGTGTGTGTGTGTGTGTGTGTGTGTGTGTGTGTATGTGTGTGTGTGTGTGTGTGTGTGTGTGTGTGTGTGTGTGTGTGTGTGTGTGCATACATGAGTCTACCTCAGAAGACTATAAAACAAAAGACTGAATCCCACATTTTTAATGCAGTGGGCAAGCGCCCCCCCCCCCCGCAGCCCCCCCCATCCTGCTAGCTATATATACCAACTTCAAGATGGCTCAAAGATGGAGAAGGGGCAAATTCTATTATTCAGTGTTTTGAATTTTCAGTCTTTTGAAACAGACCTATATATATATATATATATATATATATATATATATATATATATATATATATGGATCTAGTGATGTAGATCAAATATATTGAATCTTAAATACACTGATGTTGGCATATTATCATCAACAACAAAATGTTGACATGCTTCTGTGCATGCTCTGAGGAATAAACTTGGACCAAGCAAACTAAAAACATGGCTTTTTGCAAGCCCCCTCTAGCTACAACACCATACCCTCTGCTATTTATTTATTTATTTTTGCCTCCAAGATTGCACAGTCTCTGGGAAAAGGGATTATTCCTCAAACTGAAAAATTGTTGATCTTGCACAAATGTCAACCAAAACAGATGTCAATGTAAGCTCAACTAAAAGGACAGCACCTATATAGATACCTAGCTAGCTAGACAGATATGCACATACATGACAGTTTTACCCATGCATTAGTAGTGCCAGAGCACTACCGTCTTGTCAATGTCAATGACCCAAGTGGCAGTACATTTACCTTTGATGGCAGGGAGATGAAAAGACTGTGGGTTCTATCTTCATACCAGGTGCCTTCATTCATATTCTGAGGAAGTGTTATGCTCCTTAGTATCCCGAATGGCAGATGTTAAAGATTCCATGGTACCTACCAGGGCCAGATCCAGCACCAAGTAACCTAGGCAGCTGCATAACGGCCAAAGCTATTTGGATGATCTGGCCATACAACATTAATTAAAAAAAAAGAAAAATAAAGAAAAGCTTTCCTACAACATTTAGAAAAAACGCTACTGTTTTCCTGCTCTACTCATTCTAGGAACAGTGAACAAATACTGGTGATTTAAGATTTCCTGCTTGGTGTGAAAAGGTTCCAGTGTTTTCAGTGGCAGATACCAAGATATGTGTAGGCCTAGGAATACTAACCACAGGTACCTCCCAAAGCCCAACTGGGGATACCATGGGGATCTCACGGGCATCTGCATCCAGAGTATTCCACTAGTTTCTGGATGCCATGTCAGCACATGCCAGTGAGCACATATATTTCCTCAACACCCGTGAGATGTTGGCCAGTAATATGCATCTCTTCCACCAAATAGCAGAATACCCTGAGGGACTGGGTGCTATAGACTGCATGCACATATGCATCAAAGCACCACCCGGTGATCAGGGTAAGGTCTACATCAACCACAAAGGCTTTCCCTCCATCAAATACCAGATCGTGTGTGATACCCAGGGCATTATAATGAATGTGTGTGCTGGCTGCCCTGGAAGCTATCACGATTCCCACATCTGGCATCTGATGCAGCTGTACCAGAGATTTGCCAATGGGGACATCCCTTATGGTCACCTAGTGGGGGATGCTGGTTACGCACTGGAGCTTTGGCTGATAGCACCCATCAGAAATGCACACACACCCGAACAAGAATGCCATAATGAGGCACACACACAGACCAGACTTATAATAGAGCACGTGTTTGGGATGCTCAAGTCACGGTTCCCGTGCCGGACACATCCGGTGGAGCCTTGCAGTATTCGCCAGCTACATGTACTCAAATTGTCATTGTATGTGCCATGCTACACAATATAATCCTGCAGAAACAGTTGCAGCAGGAACAGCATGGGAAAGGCCCACACAGCCCCCCACCAATGCCAAGGCCTGCACAGGCACAGAGTGACTCAAAGGAGGAACAACCTGAGCCTGTCCCAGTAGGTAGATGGAGGCGTGCCCAGTATGCCCTGGCCTTGGCAAAGAGGCAATGCATAGCACATACACTGACACAGTAGGGACCCAGGGAATGACACCTCTCTCTGACTCGCACCTATAGTAAAAGGGATGCCAAACATGACACTACCTGTACTCAACCATGTATAGGGAGTGTATTATGTGCATCCGACATAAGCAGCCCTCCAGCACCATCCTCAATGCTGGCAGACCCACAAGGTAAGTCATTCAACCTACCAAATGCTGAGTGGAGTAGAATGTGTTGTTACCTGTATCTATGCTATGGATGTGAGCATGCAAGGTTATCGGGTGGCTGAATGGTATGCCAGCAGATAGCAGACACCCATAGTGGCACCATGAGATCTGTGACAAATACGGGAGTCACCATAGTAGCCAGTACTACACAGGACAACAAAACCTACTGCAGGAAATGTGCTGGGCCACATGTGTATCCATATGACTCACACATGCCAGTCAGGGGGGTTCACATACCCAACAACAGTCTCAGCCAGCAGGACAGGTGTAGACAAACACAAACAGAAGCTGTGTTATGGCCTCTGAATAATGCCTATGGGTAACCTCCCCCCAGGCCTACACAGACAGACTACAGCAGGTCAGGCAGTGGGATGTTAGCTCTAAAGGGTAGGACATCAGAAACTAATATGTAGGTCAACCAAAGCTAAGACCTGTAGTACACTAATATGCCTCTAGTCAGCATGACAGGTTAGAATACAGACTGAAATGGACTACCTGACATACCAGTACAGTCATAGCAAATGTGTGCAAGTGCCAGGTGTGCCCCCCATCCTATGTAGAAATGTAGAAACAGTCAGCTGTGCCCCCAATCCTGTGTAGAAATGTAGTAACAGTCAAGTGTGCCCCCCCAATCCAGTGGAGAAATGTAGAAACAGTCAGGTGTGTCCCCAACAATCCTATGTAGAAATGTAGTAACAGTCAGGTGTGCCCCCCACTCCTATGTAGACATGTAGAAACAGTAAGGTGTGCCCCTTCCCCATTCCAGTGTAGAAATATAGTAACAGTCAGGTGTGCCCCCTCACAACCACTGTGTATAAATGTAGAAACAGACAGGTGTACCCCTTCCCCCAATCCTCTGTAGGAATGTAGACACAGTCAGGTGTGCTCCCCCCACCCCAATTTAGACATGTAGTAACAGTCAGGTGTGCCCCCCAAACCCAACATAGACATGTAGTAACTGTCAGGTGTGCCCCCCAAACCTATTTAAAAATGTAGTAACGGTCTGGTGTACCCCCCAGTCCAATGTACACACGTTGTAACAGTCAGGTGTGCCCCCACAACCCTTTGTAGAACTGTAGTAACATGTATGTGTAGGTATAATACCAGTGGAGCACAGATGCCCAGAGGTGGCCAAGGTAGCAGGATAGTTTGTAGCATTTGCACAATATGCAGGTTTGTGTGTGTTTCATATTGTGTGAGAGTGATCAGTATTTATGCATGTTGAGGTAAGGCCTGGTGGCCATTGCCCACTACTGCTGATGGCAGGGACAAGCCCTCACAGCTGCAGTGCCAAAGACAATTCCCACCAGTATAACACATGATAGCAGTAAGCCATTGTAAATGTATGGTGGTAATATGTGTCACCATCTGAAAGACTGACATGGCATGGCTGTTGGGCTAGATATACAAGCAGTACACAGGGGAAAGTACCCCAGACATACAGTATATATTGTGTCACTGTGAAATGCAGACACCCTTGGAATTGTACATACAGGTATGCATCACATTATCTTGTCCTGTAGTAGGGGATATCAGTGATGTCTGCCCAAACACTTGCAGATCACAAAGGAGGTAGGACTGATGTATTGGGAAACAGCTGATGTACCTGCACATGCCAGCATAACTGGAATGCCCCATGCATATATGTGTGTCAGATGCAAGTAGTGTCCATAGCACACATGCACCCAGCTCATGCAAACACCACCCACAGGTACCTCTCTGGTCATATCCCTGCTGTGGGGAATGGGTACAATATGACCCCACCTGTATATGGCAAAAGAGGAAGAATGCAGGATGCAGTGCAGGTGTCCCATGCAGGTGTATCCCTAGCTGTAGGTAGCACCCTGCCAGCATCCACACCACCTGATCAAGACTGATAGATGGTATTGGCATGAACACCTATCACACCTACCCTGTCATCCCAGGGGAATATACTGTATGATGGTCTGAGACTGTAGGACTGACAGAATGCAACAGCCTGCCAAATCTGGCCTGCAGCAACACCTAATGGCCTACAGACCTCTGCCAAAGGCCTGTGTCTCACACGTACTGCTAATGCTTGTTATGTCATGGACACCCAAATAACAACATAACACACTCCCCATAAGTCATATGAAAGGCCATGTGGACAAACCACAGTAACATGTCCACCATGTCCCCCTGCATGAACTGTGGACCAACACTAACACACAGCTGTGATGGGGTGATAACCTTAGGGAAAGTATCACAGAATGTATGCATAATGTATGGAAGAGGTTAGAATAACAGAGGGGGGTGGGGGGTGGGAGCATGGCCAGCATGGAATGTGCAGGGTTTGACATAAAGCTGTGTGCACACACACTATCCCTGGCTGCAAACACATAAATGGGTGGCTAGACACCTGCCCGTACACCATAATAGGGGTAATGTCCTGATCCATGGCCCCTGCCTCTGGGTAACCTGTGGGAATCTGTACAGCTGTGAGGCATTGCCACAGCAAGATAAGGTCATACTGCCATGTCGATGGATGTACAATTATGGGATCCTCTGCCAGCACTGTACCAAGGTGTTGAACCAGATACACAGACCCCCCCAGCAAGTGTCTGCAGCTCTCCCTCCAGAATGGCATAACTTACCATGAATATGTAGATGTCTACCCACAATACTGGAAACAGCTGCAATAACCCTTGTCCCCCAAGACATCGCTGTGAGCAAGAATGTCCACCTGACAGTACATGAGGACAGAAAACATCACAGTGTATAACAGTGCACATGTCTGAATATCTCTGCTAACAGCAGTACCATGCAGCTGAAGCAGCACAGACACAGTCACCTACAGTATACACTATCCCCTGCACAGTTTGTCCCTAAGAAGAACAGCTTGAGTACAGAAAATGTAGAAAATATGACTACAGTACAGATTTCTGAAAATTCAAATATGCATAGTACTGCCCCTTTAAATCAGAATCCCTGTGAGAACAGTGATGTCAGCACAGAGAGAGTATGTATACAACCTCCCACATTTGAAAATGGTGGAATGGCAAAAGTAACTTTCCAAATGGCTTGCACTATCAGAAGGATGGATTCCAGTGTTAATTCTGATTCAGTAGCTTTTTTGGAGCAAAAGGAAGCTACCCAAACCTCAATCCTTCCATTTGTGTTAAAGAAGGCACTGCCAATAAGGGACAGGTCGAGCAGCAGGAATCAAAGAGGGAGAACGAGATTACAGCAGAGAGAACGAGTGACTCCTGCATATATGAACACCAGGAGCAAGAACCAACAAAAAATTTGGTAATTAATATATCTAGCTTTTCTTTAACTGATGCACAAGCCTCATTGTTAAATAGAGGCCTGAACTTTATTCCAGCACAGAAAACAGTATTAACTGATTTATTAAAAGAGCTGAAGTTATTTTCTCGTAACCTAACACTTAAAACCATGTTTAAAAGAAATGTATTTCATAACATGTTTAAACAACCTAGTGCCTTTGTACCCAAGATACATCCCACAGTTGAAACTTTCACTAATGTGTGTGAGCATGAAATTAGAGATGCATGCTAAAAATCTTCCACCTAGATTTTATAACTTGAGTAAATCAGAAACTGAAGCACTGTCAGAACTAAAGGATTCTCACAGCATTGAAATTAGGCCCGCTGACAAGGGGGGCAGTGTAGTAGTAATGGATAAGGTTTTTTATTACAATAAAATGATGGAACTTTTGAATGATACATATACTTATGTTGAACTAAATGAGAGACAAGTACAAGGTATAATTGACATGATATTTGTATATATTTTTGACTTATTGATAATTATGTATCAGAGGAATTGTTTGACTACTTTCAGATAGAACATCCAACTATACCCATTATTTATGGTCTACCTAAAATTCACAAAGACATCACACAGCCCCCTATGAGACCTATTGTATCCAGTAAAGGATGGGCCACAGAAGCCATCTCAATTTATATTGAACAAAATTTACAAATAGTCCTAAAATCATGTGAGACTATACTAAGGGATACAAAGGCATTTCTGCGACTGTTATATAATAAGACCAGGAATATTAATAGAAATGCTATGTTTGTGACAATGGATGTCACTTCACTGTTCACAGTGATACCGAATAAATGGGGTATTGAGAAAATACGTGATATTCTGACCTTGAAACAAGTTTTTCAAAGCACTAACATTAATTTGATATGTGAGTTGTTTGATATTGTCCTAGAAAATAATGTCTTTATATTCAATGACAAGTTTTATCTACAGAAAGTTGGTGTAGCAATGGGCATGGCTTGTGCTAACAGCTACGCCAACTTAGCATTGGCTGCATGGGAAAAAGATCATGTATTAAGTGCTAGCAATAAATATGCTGGCAAAATTGTATGGTATATACATTTTGTAGATGACGTCTTCCTGTTATGGGATGGTACTAGTGAAGAGTTGCAAGAGATGGTGGAGTACTTACATAGCCACACTGAATTTTTAAGATTCACTAGTCAACATTCCAGGGACTCTATTGAGTTCCTAGATGTTTTGGTTAAGAAGACAGCATTAGATGAACTTACAACAGGGATGTATAGAAAATCTACATGGAGAAATAGTATCTTACATAAAACTAGTATGCATCCAACATTTGTACACAAAAATGTAGTGAAAGGACAATATATGAGAATAAGCCACTTACATAATACAGATGAAGGCTTTGTGAAGACAATGACTATATTAGAGAAAGACTTCTTAAACAGAGGTAAGAAAGACATAAATGAAAGCTCTAAATATACCATTGAAAATAGGGAGATGTAAACCGCTCTTCTCAAATACTATAAAAGATGTTAAAAGCAAGGAAGGTCATGATTTTAAAGTTAGATTCCCTATAACTTATTCAAGTGACATCAGAAGGTTCTGTAATATTTTTGAGAAGAATTGGAATGTTTTATTGTGGGATCCTGACTTGAGAGAATTGTTAGAAGATAGACCCAACTTTTCTTTTAGAAATAAGAGGTCCTTAAAAAGCAAACTCTGTTATAAATCCAGAAACAATGAAAAAATGATCCTATCTGATAGGCAGGGGACTTTTCCTTGCAGAAATTGTACAGCATGTGACTATTTATATAATAAATCTACATATAAACATCCTACATTAGGATTTATAATTGATATAGATTTTTATGCTGACTGCAGAACACAAAATTTGGTTTATTTCAGCTTCTGCACTGTCTGTCATGCCTTTTATATAGGCAAAACCAATAGGTGTCTAAAGGAACATATCCTTGAACACCTTAGAGATATAAGAAATAAAAAAGACACAAGTGCTTTAGCAAAACATGTGGAAGAAAAAGATAGGAAACATTTTTAATTTCATGGTTTTAGAAATAATAAATAAAAGTAAGAGGGGAGGTGATATAAGGAATAAGGTAGAGGAAGCAGAACAAAGATGGATTTTACTACTTCAGGCAGATAGGTCTCCTGGATTGAACAATGCTGTTTCCTTGAAACCTTTTTTAAAATCCAGACCACTTAAACATTAAGTAATATGGATTATTACATAAAATGTGTCTGTTATATGTATATTTTATTTCATCTTATGCAGAATATAAGGCAAATGAATGTACTGATGTATGCAATTTTAATTAGTCTATGTCATAGTCCTATATGTGTTTTCATTGGTTGAACCATATTTTAAATACCAATGTTTGAACTGTTTTTATGAGTCTGAAGAAGCGATCAGCTGACTTAGATCGCGAAAGCGCTTACTCTAGTTTAATAAAGTGGTGTGAAACTGCAAGTGAACCGTTTCCTACCTTGACTATTACATCTCAGTTACAACTTTTGGTTTTATAAAGGGCACATTTTTATCTTCAGCTGTGGTCTAACCGTTGGTCTTTTAATTTTTTTTTGTTTGAGGTGTATACCAGGCGTTTATCCAGCTTTTGTTTTCTTTCACGTGTTTCTTGGACTGTATTTAAAACTTGGGACATGGCTGAAGGTAATGACAACAATAAGAATCAATGTGAACGACTAGTTGGACTACTACATATATATTCCAACCCCTTGATGCTAAACCCTATTTTTCCAGTGAATGAAAGAGAACAAGTGGACTATGATACGCATAAGAAGTTCACTGAACTGTATAGAGATCTGGGGAATAAGTTATATAGCTTTAAAAGGCTACAGTGGCAAAGGTTTCATCTAGAAGCATCATTAAAATAGAAAATAGTGCCGAAAGGTCTCAGAGTATTAAATATGCCTACTTATGGTGAGACCTACCCTGAATTACTTCAAAAATGGCAGAATTTAAATTTACAGCTTAGCTATGATTATATGCATTTGCTTATAGAATTTTTTAAACCACAAGAACAAGAGATAGCTGATGAGATAAAGAGGCTACAAGAACAGCTGACTAATAATTTTCCTATAGAGGTACTAGGCAGTAAATTAGATGAACTTGCTGACAGTATACAGGGCTATGATAAGAGGTTGCAGAATACTAAAACTAAAAAATTGCAAAGGGACCTCAATGACTTTCAATGTAAAGAGGTCTTTTCGTGGCCAAGAAGAACAGCTGTGAGTACAGAAAATGTAGAAAAAATGACTACAGTACAGATTTCTGAAAATTCAAATATGCATAGTACTGCCCCTTTAAATCAGAATCCCTGTGAGAACAGTGATGTCAGCACAGAGAGAGTATGTATAGAACCTCCCACATTTGAAAATGGTGGAATGGCAAAAGAAACTTTCCAAATGGCTTGCACTATCAGAAGGAAGGATTCCAGTGTTAATTCTGATTTAGTAGCTTTTTTGGAGCAAAAGGAAGCTACCCAAACCTCAATCCTTCTATTTGTGTTAAAGAAGGCGCTGCCAATAAGGGACAGGTCGAGCAGCAGGAATCAAAGAGGGAGAACGAGATTACAGCAGAGAGAACGAGTGACTCCTGCATATATGAACACCAGGAGCAAGAACCAACAAAAAATTTGGTAATTAATATATCTAGCTTTTCTTTAACTGATGCACAAGCCTCGTTGTTAAATAGAGGCCTGAACTTTATTCCAGCACAGAAAACAGTATTAACTGATTTATTAAAAGAGCTGAAGTTATTTTCTCATAACCTAACACTTAAAACCATGTTTAAAAGAAATGTATTTGATAACATGTTTAAACAACCTAGTGCCTTTGTACCCAAGATACATCCCACAGTTGAAACTTTCACTAATGTGTGTGAGCATGAAATTAGAGAGATGCATGCTAAAAATCTTCCACCTAGATTTTATAACTTGAGTAAATCAGAAACTGAAGCACTGTCAGAACTAAAGGATTCTCACAGCATTGAAATTAGGCCCGCTGACAAGGGTGGCAGTGTAGTAGTAATGGATAAGGTTTTTTATTACAAGAAAATGATGGAACTTTTGAATGATACAGACACTTGTGTTGAACTAAATGAGAGACAAGTGCAAGGTATAATTGACAGGATATCTGTATATATTTTTGACTTATTGATTACTAATTATGTATCAGAGGAATTGTTTGACTACTTTCAGATAGAACATCCAACTATACCCATTATTTATGGTCTACCTAAAATTCACAAAGACATCACACAGCCCCCTATGAGACCTATTGTATCCAGTAAAGGATGGGCCACAGAAGCCATCTCAATTTATATTGAACAAAATTTACAAATAGTCCTAAAATCATGTGAGACTATACTAAGGGATACAAAGGCATTTCTGTGACCGTTATATAATAAGACCAGGAATATTAATAGAAATTATATGTTTGTGACAATGGATGTCACTTCACTGTTCACAGTGATACCGAATAAATGGGGTATTGAGAAAATACGTGATATTCTGACCTTGAAACAAGTTTTTCAAAGCATTAAGATTAATTTGATATGTGAGTTGCTTGATGTTGTCCTAGAAAATAATGTCTTTATATTGAATGACAAGTTTTATCTACAGAAAGTTGGTGTAGCAATGGGCACGGCTTGTGCTAACAGCTACGCCAACTTAGCATTGGCTGCATGGGAAAAAGATCATGTATTAAGTGCTAGCAATAAATATGCTGGCAAAATTGTATGGTATATACATTTTGTAGATGACGTCTTCCTGTTATGGGATGGTACTAGTGAAGAGTTACAAGAGATGGTGGAGTACTTACATAGCATCACTGAATTTTTTAAGATTCACTAGTCAACATTCCAGGGACTCTATTGAGTTCCTAGATGTTTTGGTTAAGAAGACAGCATTAGATGAACTTACAACAGGGATGTATAGAAAATCTACATGGAGAAATAGTATCTTACATAAGACTAGTATGCATCCAACATTTGTGCACAAAAATGTAGTGAAACTACAATATATGAGAATAAGCCGCTTACATAATACAGATGAAGGCTTTGTGAAGACAATGACTATATTAGAGAAAGACTTCTTAAACAGAGGTTATAGTAAGAAAGACATAAATGAAAGCTCTAAATATACCATTGAAAATAGGGATGGGAGATGTAAACCGCTCTTCTCAAATACGATAGAAGATGTTAAAAGCAAGGAAGGTCATGATTTTAAAGTTAGATTCCCTATAACTTATTCAACTGACATCAGAAGGTTCTGTAATATTTTTGAGAAGAATTGGAATGTTTTATTGTTGGATCCTGACTTGAGAGAAATGTTAGAAGATAGACCCAGCTTTTCTTTTAGAAATAAGAGGTCCTTAAAAAGGCAACTCTGTTATAAATCCAGAAACAATGAAAGAATGATCCTATCTGATAGGCAGGGGACTTTTCCTTGCAGAAATTGTACAGCATGTGACTATTTATATAATAAATCTACATATAAACATCCTACATTAGGATTTATAATTGATATAGATTTTTATGCTGACTGCAGAACACAAAATTTGGTTTATTTCAGCTTCTGCACTGTCTGTCATGCCTTTTATATAGGCAAAACCAATAGGTGTCTAAAGGAACGTATCCTTGAACACCTTAGAGATATAAGAAATAAAAAATACACAAGTGCTTTAGTAAAACATGTGGAAGAAGAAGATAGGAAACATATTTTAATTTCATGGTTTTAGAAATAATAAATAAAAGTAAGAGGGGAGGTGATATAAGGAATAAGGTAGAGGAAGCAGAACAAAGATGGATTTTACTACTTCAGGCAGATAGGTCTCCTGAATTAAACAATGCTGTTTCCTTGAAACCTTTTTTAAAATCCAGACCACTTAAACATTAAGTAATATGGATTATTACATAAAATGTGTCTGTTATATGTATATTTTATTTCATCTTATGCAGAATATAAGGCAAATTAATGCACTGATGTATGCAATTTTAATTAGTCTATGTCATAGTTCTATATGTGTTTTCATTGGTTGAACCATATTTTAAATACCAATGTTTGAACTGTTTTTATGAGTCTGAAGAAGCAATCAGCTGACTTAGATCACGAAAGCGCTTACTCTTGTTTAATAAAGTGATGTGAAACTGCAAGTGAACCATTTCCTACCTTGACTACTACATCTCAGTTACAACTTTTGGTTTTATAAAGGGCACTACTGTGAAGCTGCAAGTGATTTATTTCCTGACGTGGATTATTCCATTTTTATCTTCAGCTGTGGTCTAACCATTGGTCTTTTCATTTTTTTACATCTGATGATAATCTGTGTATACAACATGGGCCAGATACCCCACATACTGTTCCATATGTCACTGTACATGCATGTGGGAGGTGTGCACATCCCAGACACCATCCATGTCATGGACTAAGGAACACATACATGGCAAGCAATGCACAGCATTGGCCACACACAATAGTCACCCAGGTGACTGGATGGTGAATACAATACCCACTTGTGTGGGCAAATCCAGACACTACACACCTGAGCCACACTGCAGACTATTGCCATGTGACCTGATGCCAAGGTATACCCATCACCTAGCCTTGTATAGCCATCTGGCACAGTTGACCACTACACACCCATGAAGCAATGCACCCTTGCATATCAGTACTGGCATCCTGCGTCTGTGTGCGAGTTGTATGATGCCTATGACCACATTCAAACTCACTGCAACCACCACTGGCATACTGAAGCATGCTGTCTGATGTCAGACACCTTCACATACCCTTTGCCCATATAACCTCCGTATGACCCCTGTGGTGCATGTGATACCTGCATACTACTGCGTTGTGGCAATCTAACTAGTGATGAGTTGTATTCCTGGTCCTGCCAAGTGTATCAATGTGTATGCATCCCTGTGAGAATGTGGCCGTGTTGACGCTGACACATGTTCATGCGGACAGGCACGTGTACTACACCTACTGTATAGCTGCCATATCACTGTTGCAGATGTCACTCACCATCACATATACGTTTGGAGGGCTCCTCAGCATGTAACCTACGTGGTGCATCTAATAACTACATAGATATGTGATAGCACTACATAGTGGTCTGGGGTTTGATACCCTGTACTGGTAGGTGTGTGAGACAAACATGCTTAAGTTTTACTTCCCCACCCTCCCTGACCTATCTTTACCTCTGTCTGCCTCTCTCACTCCCTCTCTGGTGGATATGGAGACTTGCACCTGCTTTGCTTAGGCAGTAGCATGTGTATTTGTAAGTGACGCTCATGATCAGCTGATGGCCTCTGCACGAATTGCAGCCCTCCTCTAGCTAATTGCATGTGGAACAGCTGTGGTAACATTCCCATAGCCAATTGCATGGAAACACACTCCAATATCTAGGAACATCATGTTGGTGTTGGGCCTTTTCATTCAATGTGAGCAGGCACTAGATCTGTTGTTTGGCAAACAGCATCACAGATGAATTGCTGATTTACCTCTAACAACATACACTGTGGAAACAGGCCAACACACAGGAGGGGGATGTGCCTGACTTGACTACAGACTGTAAGTGCTGCTATACTGCAATTGGAGTAATGTTGGTTTAACAGGGTGTGTGTGTAGATATGGCTGTCCTACATGTTTTATTACCTGTCATGCCAGTGCTATGTTTATGAGGAAACCCCCATCTGTAGGGTCATCTGCAGAATGGGCAGTGTGTGGTGCCTTTTGTTTCTCGTGTTACCCACAGAGCACCTATCTGTGAACTGCAGAATGTAGTGTGAGGATTGCAGTCTGTAGATGGTGACAGCCGTGAGAGTTACTGAATTCATATACCTCAAAGGACATATGTTGCAACAAACCCTGTTACAACAGTAAATGTATGAGGTCATCACAGCAACATGTCAATACCGGCCTTGTGTTTGTGCCTCCAACCACAACTCTGTCAACCTTTGTACATATGTCATGCAGTAAGAGGTGCATATGTGCTGTACACCATATTTACTGACATCATATCTGATAACAAGCCAGTGAGATATCAGAGTGCTACACATGTTATGTATAGTAGGGGTTATATTTGATGACATAACCTGGACATTCTATGGTTGTGTGTACAGTACTGAGGTCTGTGTACTTATGGTGATTGTCGACAGTGTGTTTTGTTAATATGTACCTTGGCCTGTGTACAGACTGTGGTAGATGTCAGTGTTCTTGGTCCTGTTCTATCTGATGTTATATGCTACTCCACTGTATGTTACCCTATCGGCTTACATGTTTGTAGAGCCAAACATGCTGCTCCAATGTATGTTACCCTATCGGCTTACATGTTTGTAGGGCCAAACACACACATTTCCCATACCACAGACAGGCATTGGACCACACTGTGTAGCGGCCCAGTATATGTAGGGTTAGTGTGTGAGTAGCACATATGAGGATGGGTTGAACAGATAGTCCATATACTGTAATATTACGCTAGCTTACCATATGTGGCTGTGGCTGTGTTCACATTGGTTGTGGTTATGCACTTTCACACAGGTGTCTGTTGTTCTGTGCTGTGACATGTCTGTAGAGCCTGCTATATATGCAGGTACATGTGGATTCCCCCATAGGAAATGTAGGTCAGTGTTGATCCAGTCTGCCTGTAGCCTGCACAGTGCTTTGTTACATGCCTAGCAGCTTAGTGTACTTACCCAGTGAAATGTCATGTCCTGATATTTGCCAGATGTACTGCTGCCAGGCCACCATAACAGTCATGCATGTCAGACAAAGCGGTGGGGTGCTGTACAGAAGTATGTCAATAACTAGTGGGTACTATGTGGCCGTGACACCTCTGTACCAGCGGTTATTATGTGTCAGGACAGACAGGGGTGTGTGAATGCATAACCTATGGGGGCAAATGTATACCGGTAATTACGTGTTATATCCATCTACATGGCTGTTAACATTCACATTATCAAGCTTGGTCCACATGTCTTGTACTAAGGGGTTCTTTGCATACCTCTGGACTGTCCAGAGTGTGTCAGACTGTCCACATATATTGGCCATATCCCTGCTGTAGTCCACAGGAGCAATACTGTGCTAGCAGTGGTACTGTACTATGATGTTCTTAAGATGTCTGTCAGTAGCCAATGGCACACATGTTAAAAGCAGATGTGATCTCCCACACACACCATGTCTGTGAAGACAATTCCTATTACAGTAGCAATAGTCTACAAATATATCTGCAATACATACCTGACATCCCCTTGCGCTACGAAGTTGGGACTATGGGGCTGAGGTAGGGCTCCACTCCATGTTCAGGACATGGTGAAAATATATGTATATATAATTATCCATATATCTATATAGATATATACACATATATCGACATACATAGATGGATATGTATCTGTACATATATATATATATATATATATATATATATATATATATATATATACATATACATATACATATATATATATATATATATATTAACACTCAGATATATACATATACAGAGCAATGTATGTCTACACATATACAGATAGAGATGCATATGCACATATACATATTGATATCTACATATATATTGACAGTCGTAGGTATATCAGAATAGATATGTATCCACATATAGATATCTACATATATACCAAAGAAACTAGGCATATCTGTACACATAGGATGTGCATACATATATAGCTATATACACATATATTTATATATACATATACGTATATAGATATATAATATATATATATATATATATATATATATATATATATATATATATATATATATATATATGTATACATATACACACACACAGACACACACACACACATACACACATATATCTATATACACACATATATATATATATATATATATATATATATATATATATATATATATATATATATATACACACACACACACATACATACGAAGAGATGCATACATGACCATATATAGGGTGCACTATACAGATATGTATACATACATATGTATGAGTATACATGCCTATGTACATGTAGACATATGTAGACCTATTATATGTATATAACCATATTCCTGGCATGTGTAAACCTCACGGTTATGTATACCCTTCGAAATGTATCTCACCTTATGTATCTGCTATCTGTACATTATGATAAAACAACATATGTGATGCAACAATCATCTTAATGACAAGGGCTACACAATTTAAGAAGTAAAGGCAATTGTTCAATACTACTCAATATGTGTATTGATAGTTATATTGGTAAGGGTCTAGGACTATTCACTGAAAGCACATTTCACTGAAAGTCAAATGACTGTGCATAAAACACTGAAAGCACAATTCACTGAAAACACAATTCACTGAAACACATTTCACTGAAAGTTATATATGGCCTTTTCCCCACTGTAGTGTGGCCCTGGAGTTAGAATATATATAGTAAGGGGAGGTGTGGGGGTGTGTAGGTTACACCTCCCCACATAGTTTGTATATATATTAAGTTTAGAAAAGAGTAATTTATTGAAATTGCAAGTAAACATGTATATAGTTCAAAATATTTAAAATACTTGGGGGGCTTCGTCCCCCACACCTCCAAATATGAGGGGCGGTGGCCCCCACACTCCACCTTACTATATATTCTAACTCCAGGGTTGCACTACAGTGGGGAAAAGGCCATATATAACTTTCAGTGAAATGTGTTTCAGTGAATTGTGTTTTCAGTGAATTGAGCTTTCAGTGACTTGTGCACAGTCAAATGTGTTTCAGTGAAATGTGCTTTCAGTGAATAGTTCTAGACCCATTGATAAAACAACAGCTGTCTTCACAGAAGTCATGGTGTAGTGGTTAAGAGTTGTGACTTTAGTGTATAGGGTCCTGAGTTCAAGGGCTGTTCATTTTCTTGCTGGGCATAACAAGGGCTGTTGGATACAGAGTTGTTAAGGCAGTTTTGCGCAGCTTTAAGTGCATTTGCATGGGTTTGCGTGAAGCTAAGCGGTGCTAAGCTATGGGTAAACGTACAGGCGCTTACACAGTGTCGACTTCACTTACCAGTGTGCAGATCAGCTCAGCTGTTATATTGCAGCAATGTTGATACTTGCTAAACATGGCTTAACCCTGGTAACCAGGTCACACCACCCAGTCTGATACCATAGCAGGGTAATGACATCTGTAATATGTGTATGTAATACCATGTACAATACATGTGCCTATGTGCTGTCATTACAGTAGCAAGGGGTTTGAGTGTCATGTGTGGGACACAGATGTATATGAGGCCTGTACAGCACTGTTATCCATGTGAATGTGTTACATAAAGGGGTAGTAGCCGAGGGTACGTGCTGTCACACTGGCATGTAGTGTATCATGGCAGTACTACTGTTGACAGTACTTTCCCAGGCAAGAGCAGACTGCTAAATGCAGTACTGACAGCAGGCAGACCTGCAGGCATAGCTGGACACTGAGGCATCCCTGTTGTATCCCTGGTGTGTGAGCTCTGTCGCAGTATATACCCCTTACTGGGTAATGATCCATCATGTGGAATGTAACTGTAGACTACTATGTGTACAGCACATTAGTGAGGGCTTCTGACATGTAGTTATGGCATACATATTGTCAAATGTCTACCTGTCAACACACTCATCCTACTGCATAGCTACTTGCCAAACTGATGACTGTCAGTCCCTGTACAGATGTGCAGATGTCAGGTATCCAGCTGGGATATGTACAGGCAACCTAAGCTTGATTGACACTGACATGTCTGCCCAGCTGTGTAAGAACTGGCACATATAGGAGATGTCACCCTGTATGCACCACATACCATGGGTACCTCCACTACACTACCACAGTCAACAGAACATGCCTGGGTACAGGTCTCCATCACAGACACTAACCATGTATTCTAATGCCTATTGCATACATGTCAACTTGATCACCTCAGTGGCCTTGTGCAGGAGGCACCTGGGGGATTGGCTGATGCATGTCATTCTCACCCTGGGGATCACCACAGTAGTGTCTGTCGATATATTGCCTGCTGCCACCTGGCAGGTGGCAGGATACCACTGTACACACAACCCTACACAACCCATCTCCCCTTGGACAATAGCGAGGTACACAGCTATGACCATCTGCAGGGATGCACCCCTGTACTGACACATGTGTACATGTGCATGACTGAGTATAGCAGTTTCTGTGTGTTAGCACACCTGTACTTGGGAATTCCATGAGGGCCTTCACAACCAAAATAACACCCATTGCCATAGTCAGTTGTGACTGCTGCTGTATGGGACATTACGTGTACCCTGTTAAGCTCCTCCCCATACCGGCTACATGAGCCTTGCAGTACCAGCACAACATTGTTTTAAAAATGGGTTGATAGGCATGGGATACCCATTGTGTTCTGGCATATGTGTGTAGTTGTGCATGTCCATATTTCTGTAGGGTACAGCATTCTGAGGCCACATACTCCTATTACAATACCCATTGCCACACAGTGGTACAGATAGTGTTGTAGCTGCCCAGAGGTGAGACATTACAATGCAACACTCTACAACATGTGTGGCATGTGCATTAGATGCATATCCCTGTAGTACCACTGTCAGGGTAAACTATGGGTTGTATCACAGTTGCGGCCAATGTGTGATGGTGGGTATTGCAGAGTGTCATCATGGGTTTCAGGGAGTACAATATCTACTGGGAGGATGTGGGTGCTGTGTACACTGTCATTACACCAAGGTACACCCGGTATATGTCCCATGTACCATGTTATGATTACCACTGTCACCATCAACCATACAGGTAACTGATACCATAATCCAAGCCAGTTATGCATGTGCTGTATGCAGCCTACCTGTAACACATTGGTCACACAGTCAAGTTAGTTAGCAGCGATAGGCCCTGGTATCTCAGATGTGTGTCTGCCTGTTATGTGTCTGTTAATGTGTATATGAAGGTATGTCACACTACGTATTGTCCATATACACCCATTACATTCCCCATTAGCATAATGTACATGTCTGGGGATGTTCTGCATGTAACATGTAACCTGGGACACACCTCACCCTAAATGCTGTGTGGTGTGTGCAATGTAAGCCACACACTTCAGTAACACTACATAGCTAGGTAGGGGTCTAGTCCCAATGTTGCCAAGTAACAGGTCTTGATGTGATACTCTCACCTGCTGATGACAAATGTCCGCTGGTACCAGGCCCCTCTTGGGGCTGACCAGGACCACATGTACATGGCCTGCTGTGGTGTGGTGTGGACAGCACCCCCCCACACTGCTGGGGCTGGTACTGCCACTACAGGAGCCCCTTGGTGTCTTAGCATGTCCACGTTGACTGCCAGCTATTGGCACTACTGGCTTACATCCACATGGCCATCACCGCCCTCCCACCACACGTTCAAGCATGGACAGACCATGGTCAATGAGGGCCATCATCTCACCAGACTGTCTATCCATGGACTCAGTTAATGCACGGATGGTACCAGCCAGTTCACGGGCGTTGTCACTTGCAGATGTGAGAGCAGCTCTCTGCAGCCTCAGTTCTATACGTGCCTGCGCCTCCATGACAGCCTGAAACATGCACCTGCTGGTACCAGCTATGCCGCCTCTGCCAGGGGTATGATGTCCAGCGACCCTACCACAAGCACTCTAGGACATCTGCCTATGTGGTGCCCTGCCGGACATCCAGCTATGCCTGCTGCAACCGGACACAGTAGGCATGGTTACCACACTTCCCTGTGCACTGCCAGCAAATGCCAGCTGTCCCTCCGCTATGGCCACTGGCAATGGGGTATGTATAGGCACTGAAACTGTGTGCGGGGTTGGGGTGGCTAAAATGGGGATGTCAAATGTTGGCACAGTGTTGGCCCCTGACAACCGCACCTGTGCTTCAACATTACTATCATCATCTTCAGTGTCTGTATGGACATCAACATCAGATTGCATGCAGGAGCGACCCTGACCCACCTTGCCACCTGTGGGGGAAAACAATAAATGCACTTTAAAACCTGTATAGCATTGCCTAACAGTACACACACACACACACACACACACACACACACACACACACACACACACACACACACACACACACACCTCCATAATACCTACCTGTCCATGGCTTTACAGAAAGTCCCTCGTGTATGTCCATGTGGTACCCCATCCTGCATCACACTTGTTAATATACACACATCGATGCCACTCATTAACATATCAGTCCTCGAAATGCCTACACAGCGGTCACAACACAAGACCTTTTACTACATTACCTGCCTGACCTGTGTATAGTGGTTTTACATGGCCTCACTGCTGTCATTCGGTATGCAACTTCTGTATGTCTGGACATCATTAGCATGGCCCCTATATATGTGGGCTACTATGTCCTATCCATAATATTACACACTGGTGTGTCATGTGTATGTAATGCTCAGTAGATGCCAGATATGCTGCTTATTCAGCCTATCATGTGACAACTGTAATATTTGGATACACTCCCTGATGTTGACTAGAACTTCCCCAATGCATCTGTAGTGCTGTATACGTGGGTTGTAGGTGGCCTCTCAGCTGAATGCGATACTAAGGGTGTACCTGGTGTCTATCTTCCCTCTCGATGCCTGTTCCATGCTGCAGACCATATTATACTATCAGCTGTCCTGTGATTACACACATGACAAGTATTCCTGGTGTGTAATGTGGCAGTCCATGTACATGTACTGCATGATCCCAGAGGGAGGTACTGCTGTATGAACACCCCACAATCACACATGTGCATACATGGACAGCCACACAAACTCACACACATGCACACTAGCATCCTACATGCATCAACCTCCCACCATTTCACCAGAGTGACCCTACAGACCGCGAAAAGACCAAGACAAACTGTAGAAAAACAGATAACAAAGTAGGCAGTCAACAATACCTCAGATCCGGATAAAAGGAAAAATCTTCTTTATTCAGTTAAGCACTTTCATCAGACTCCACTGAATTCATCAGAATACAAATACAAAGTGCAAAACATAACATAACCCATTCCACCCTACAAATTAGTTACATCATTTCCCCCAGGAAATTAACAATGAATGACATGACAAGGTAAAAAACATTTTAAAGGAACCACAACACAAAACCACTCATTGTTAGTAATCGCTCATAAAAAATACATAGACTTCAGTTTCAGTAGGGCAATGATACTGACCCTGTCATTAAGCCCAGGTTTTTTTACTGGCATTAAGTTTAATTTGTCACTTTAATTCAAGAAGTTCCAAAAACTCTTCAAACGGTCCACTCCATGAACCCAGGTTAGCATGATCAATGGCACAAAACTTAAACTTGTGCAAAGGGAACATCTCTATATGCTTGTACAACGCATTTTTGCTGTTTTTCTGTCTAATTTCATAGCCATGTTCATAAACCCATTGCTTGAGGGCCCCCTTAGTTTTACCCACATAAAATCCATCACATGAGTCACACAAAGCAACATACTCTACACTTTTGAAAAACAGTAATACCTTTTCTTTGGGTAAATAAACCCGCAGTTCTTAATAAAGATCTCCCCTCTGTCCACAATAGATGGGCATTGAGCACACCTACCACATTTAAAGCAACCACAATTTTTTAAAAACCTCAAGTTCTTTTCCAAAAGGCCCTTAAAGCAGGTGTCTTTTTTATAAACCACAACTGGTTTATCACCAAGGACCCCAACACTCTCCTCATCCATAACAAAAATTTCCCAAAGTTTCTCAATTATTTTCCTGATGTCATAGAAATCAAGTGTATAAGGTATAGTCAAGGCCCTAGAGTACCCATCGTGGTCTAAACGAGGGGTCCCAACAGACTCAGTGTTGTCACATAGCAATTTAACAATGTACCCAGTGTGCCTTTTATGTTTAACTTCTTTCTCAATAACATTAACATAATGGGGGGTACCCTCTTTTTACTAACATGCCCTTTAGTGTCTCATGTTCTTTTTGAAAATCATCGTCCTCTGAGACCATCCTGACAACCCTGACATACTGGCCTTTAACCAGGGCCTTTTTCTGGTATTCAGGGTGCCAGCTTTCAAAGTGCAATAGTGCATTAGAATACATAGGTTTCCTATATAACTGAGAAATAAACATCTTTTTAGTATAGTCCTTTTTGATAGTAACATCTAAGAAGTTCAGGCTATCTTTACCCTTAGTCATAGTAAATTTAAGGAAATCAGTTGTCGCATTGATATAAACAACACACTCCTCCAGTTTAGCCTCACTACCCTTCCACAAGATTACTGTATCATCTAGGTAGCAGCCATACAAGACCCAGTACCTTTTATACTCTGAATTCTTAAGGAATTCATCTTCCCAGTAGGCCAATACTATATTTGTAAATGCTGGGGCACAACAAGCACCCATAGCAACCCCCTGTCTTTGTTTGAAAATATGACCATCAAAACTAAGGTAGTTGTTATCCAAAATCAATTGCATACATGTCTTCAGGGTCAATATTGTCCCATGATAGTCAGTATTGAAACAAATATTCGTAAAACCATTCAAGGCCTTCTTTGTGAGGTATCACAGAAAAAAAGGTCCTTGATGTCTGAAGTCACCATAATAAGCCCATCATCATACATATCTAGTTTGATTTTTGCAAGGAAGTCCCAAGAGTCTCTAATAACCCACTTCCTACCATCCAAAATGTTCTTAACTTTCCCATCAATATATTTGGCTATGCCAAAAGTTTTGGAGGCCTTAGCATCAACAATTGGTCATAGGGGTGGGCTGCAGACAGATTTATGTATTTTTGGGATCACGAAAATAGTAGGGATCCTAGGGGACCTCTGCTCTAGAAGACTGTGAATATCTAAACTCATTTGTCCATTAAGTAACAATTCATCCAAGGTAAGGTCAATGTTTCTGTAAGATATATTCATTTCATTCACAGAGGTCTCAACATATGTATCACTATATAGCAAATCAAATATTTTACTATCATAATTAGAAGTGTTAATAATTACGAGACCCCCCCCCACCCTTGTTAGGTTTCATTAACTTATTCTCTGGGTTACTAATAACATCTTGGAGAAGTGACCATTCCTGGTAGTTTAAGTTATTGACCAAGGTTTGTTTCTGGTGTATGAGAAGTTCCCTAATTTCATTTTCACACAAAGCTTCAAAAATTGAAGTAAGAGGGTGCACTGGTGGAATAAATGTACTGGGCCTGTGAGATAAGTGCGAAACCACTGTTTGGTTGTTGTTCTTGAAATACAAAACCAAATTAAGCTTTCTTCAAAAAATTTTTAAGTTTAAGATAGTGTCAATCAAGTTAGTGTTCCTAGCTGGAACAAAGTTCAAACCTTTTGAAAATAAATTAGCCTAATTAAAATCAACATGAACATGGCTATAGTTATAAACTGTAAAATCGCCATCCAGGTTTTTGACCATTGAAATACCTTTGGCCATTTCAATCATCTGTTCTGAGCTCCCCTCATCCCCCTCCACTGATTTTGGTAGTTGTTCTGCCTGTACCTGAAATTGCCAGGCCACATTTCCCTCTGGTTCCGAATTCTCTCACATCTCCTCACTTGTGGAGGTTCTAAAGGGACATCCCTATTCAGGTAATCGTCCACCTCCAAAATTTCCTCATGAGCTTCATCATATTCCACAGGGACTCTATCAAAATAACGGACTTGTTGCCCTTCTGGGGGGTCGGGGTATGCTCTGCCAGCATCGTAGTCCCATTTATTTCTTAACAGCTTACGCTGTTTTCTAGCTCTGAAATCAGTCAACCCCTTGTCAACAATCTTAAAAACATTAAAAATATCATTTTTGACACTCTCATATAACAGGTTGTTCTTAATACTAACTTCAACTTTGTCAATATCTCTTAAAAGCATAGACATTTTCTTATTATTGTCACTGATAAGTATTTTTAACAGTTCATGACCTTGCCTGTTAAAAAAAGAAGTAAGGTCCGTGTGTAACTGCGAATTTTTAATAAGTCCCGTTGGGTATTTCCAAAGTCTCAGCCCTTTAGGCACTTGCTCTCGGTTAACACTCCTGCAAATAGGAGTTTTCCAGTTGAAGCATTTTATATTTAAAAATAAAGTCCTGAAATGACCTGAGTTATGAGTCCAAAGACCCAGCAATATCATCAGGTCTATCAGCACTGTCACATAACTGTACTTTGTTCTTGAGCCATTGCTCCGTGGAAAGGAATGCAGCGCCCACACCACCATTTCCGGGTCTGCCTTGTTGTGTAGCTCTCGTGCTACCAGACGTGGAACTCGAACTGTGGCTCCTCCCCTGCGATTCATTACCTTGGGAATTCTCCCTCTGTGCAGGGGTAATGAGCGAGGGTTCATAAGGTTGAAAACACCCTGCACCCCCCTCCCCAAATTGGGAGCAAATGCTGATATCAGCTGTATTAGTTAGCAAAGGCACCAACTTATCAAATTTAGCTTGTAAGTCTTTAACTGAAGCCGATAAAGAAGCTAGTGCCTGTGTCAAAGTCTCCATGTCCATACCAGCCGTGGAATTAATAGGCTCTCCTCCTTCCATGAGTAACCAAAAACCACCAAAAGACCAAGACAAACTGTAGAAAAACAGATAACGAAGTAGGCAGCCAACAATACCACAGATCCGGATAAAAGGAAAACTCTTCTTTATTCAATTAAGTGCTTTCATCAGACTCCACTGACTTCATCAGAATACAAATACAAAGTGCAAAACACTGCTTAAATAACCCATCCCACCCTACAAATTAGTTACATCATTTCTCCCAGGAAATTAACAATGAATGACATGACAAGGTAAAACACATTTTAAAGGAACCACAACACAAAACCACTCATTGTTAGTAATCACTGATAAAAAATACAAAAACTTCAGTTTTAGTAGAGCCATGATACTGACCCTGTCATTAAACACAGGTTTTTTACTGGCATTAAGTTTAATTTACCACTTCAATTCAAGAAGTTCCAAAAACTCTTCCAACGGTCCTCCCCTTGAACCCAGGTCAGCATGAGCAATGGCACAAAACTTAAAGTTGTGCAAAGGGAACATCTCTATATGCTTGTACAATGCATTTTTGTTGTTTTTCTGTCTAATTTCATAGCCATGTTCATAAACCCATTGTTTGAGGCCCCTCTTAGTTTTACCCACATAAAATCCATCACGAGTCACACAAAGCAACATACACTACCCCATTTTGAAAAACAGTAATACCTTTTCTTTGGGTAAATAAACCCATAGTTCTTAATAAAGATCACCCCTCTGTCCACAATAGATGGGCAGTGAGCACACCTACCACATTTAAAGCAACTTCCATTTTTTTTTTAAATTTGAGTTCTTTTCCAAAAGGCCGTTAAAGCAGGTGGCTTTTTTTATAAACCACAACTGGTTTATCACCAAGGACCCCAACACTCCCCTTCCCAATAACAAAACTTTCCCAAAATTTCTCAATTATTTTCCTAATGTCATAGAAATCAAGTGTATAAGGTATAGTCAAGGCCATAGAGTACCTATCGTGGTCTAAACCAGAGGTCCCAACAGACTCAGTGTTGCCACATAGCAATTTAACAATGTACCTAGTGTGCCTTTTCTGTTAAACTTCGTTCTCAATAATATTAACAAAATGGGGGGTAACCCTCTTTTTACTAACATGCCCTTTAGTGTCTCACATTCTTTTTGAAAATCATCATCCTCTGAGACCATCCTAGCACCCTTGACATACTGGCCTTTAACCAGGGCCTTTTTCTGGTGTTCAGGGTGCCAGCTTTCAAAGTGCAACAGTGCATTAGAATACGTAGGTTTCCTATATAACAGAGAAATAAACATATTTTTAGTATAGTCCTTTTTGATAGTAACGTCTAAGAAGTTCAGGCTATCTTTATCCTTAGTCATAGTAAATTTAAGGAAATCAGTGTTCGCATTGATATAAACAACAAACTCTTCCAGTTTAGCCTCACTACCCTTCCACAAAATTACTATATCATCTAGGTAGCGCCCATACAAGACCCAGTACCTTTTATACTCTGAATCCCTAAGGAATTCATCTTCCCAGAAGGGTAATGCTATATTTGCAAATGCTGGGGCACAACAAGCACCCATAGCAACCCCCTGCCTTTGTTTAAAAATATGACCATCAAAACTAAGGTAGTTGTTATCCGAAATCAATTGCATACATGTCCTCAGGGTCAGTATTGTCCCATGATCCCAGTCAGTATTGAAACATAAATATTCATAAAACCATTCAAGGCCTTCTTCATTAGGTATCACAGAAAAAAGGTCTTGATGTCTAAAGTGACGATAATAAGCCCATCATCATACATATCTGGTTTGATGTTTGCAAGGAAGTCCCAAGAGTCTCTAATAACCCACTCCCTACCATCCAAAATGTTATTAACTTTCCCATCAATATCTTTGGTTATGCCAAAAGATTTGGAGGCCTTAGCATCAACAATTGGTCATAGGGCTGGGCTACAGATGGATTTAAGTATTTTTTGGATCCCTAAAATAGTAGGGATCCTAGGGGACATCTGTTCTAGAAGACTGTGAATATCTAAACTGATTTGTCCATTAAGTAACAATTCATCCAAGGTAAGGTCAATGTTTCTGTAAGATATATTCATTTCGTTCACAGAGGTCTCAACATATGTATCACTATATAGCAAATCAAATATTTTACTATCAAAGTCAGAAGTGTTGATAATAACAAGAGCCCTACCCTTGTCAGGTTTCATTAACCTAATCTCCGGGATACTAATAACATCTTGGAGAAGTGACCATTCCTGGTGGTTTAAGTTAATGACCACAGTTCGTTTTTGGCATATGAGAAGTTCTCTAATTTCATTTTCACACAAAGCTTCAAAACTTGAAGTAAGAGGGTGCACAAGTGGAATAAATGTACTGGGCTTGTGAGGTAAGTGTGAAACCACTCTTTGGTTGTTGTTCTTGAAATACAAAACCAAATTAAGCTTCCTACAAAAAAGTTTTAAGTTTAAGATAGTATCAACTAAGTTAGTGTTCCTAGCTGGAACAAAGTTCAAACCTTTTGAAAATAAATTAGCCCAATTAAAGTCAACATGAACATGACTATAGTTATAAACTGTAAAAATCGCCATCTAAGTTTTTGACCATTGAAACACCATTGGCCATTTCAATCATCTGTTCTGAGCTCCCCTTATCCCCCTCCATTGATTTTGGTAGATGTTCTGCCCATACCTGAAATTGCCAGGACCCATTTCCCTCTGGTTCTGAGTTCTCTCACATCTCCTCACTTGTGGAGGTTCTAAAGCGACATCCCAATTCAGGTAATCATCCACCTCCAAAATCTCCTCATGAGCTTCATCATATTCCACAGGGACTCTATCAAAATAATGGGCTTGTTGCCCTTTAGAGGGTCGGGGTTTACTCTGCTAGTGTCATAGTCTCATTTATCTCTTAACAGCTTACGCTGTTTCCTAGCTCTTAAATCAGTCAACCCCTTGTCAACAATCTTAAAAACATTTAAAAAATCATTTTTGACACTCTCAACTAATGTCATTCTTAATACTAACTTCAACTTTGTCACTATCTCTTAAAAGCATAGACATTTTCCTATTATTGTCACTGATAAGTATTTTTAACAGTTCACAACCTTGCCTGTTAAAAAAAGAAGTAAGGTCAGTGTGTAACTGTGACTTTTTAATAAGTCCTGTCGGGTGTTTCCAAAGTCTCAGCCCTTTAGCCACTTGTTCTCAGTTAACACACTCCTGCAAATAGGAGTTTTCCAGTTGAAGCTTTTAATATTTAAAAATAAAGTCCTGAAATGACCTGAGTTGTGAGTCCAAAGACCCAACAATATCATCAGGTCTATCAGCACTGTCACATAACTGCACTTCGTTCTTGAGCCATTGCTCCGTGGAAAGGAATGCAGCACCCCCACCACCATTTCCGGGTCTGCCTTGTTGTGTAGCTCTCATGCTACCAGACGTGGAACTCAAACTGTGGCTCCTCCTCTACGATTCATTGCCATGGGAATGCTCCCTCTGTGCAGGGGTAATGAGCGAGGGTTTATAATGTTGCGAACACGCTGCACCCCCCTCAAATTGGGAGCAAATGCTGATACCAACCATATTAGTTTGCAAAGGCACCAACTTATCAAATTTAGCTTGTAAGTCTTTAACTGAAGCCGATAAAGAAGCTGCTGCCTGTGTCAAAGTCTCCATGTCCATACCATCTATGGAATTAATAGGCTCTCCTCCTTCCTTGAGTAACCAAAAACCGCCAAGAGACCAAGATAAACTGTAGAAAAACAGATAATGAAGTAGGCAGCCAACAATAGCACAGATCCGGATAAAAGGAAAACTCTTCTTTATTCAATTAAGCGCTTTCGTCAGACTCCACTGACTTCATCAGAATACAAATACAAAGTGCAAAACACTGCTTAAATGACCCATCCCACCCTACAAATTAATTACATCATTTCCCCCAGGAAATTAACAATGAATGACATGACAAGGTAAAACACATTTTAAAGGAACTACAACACAAAACCATTCATTGTATGTATGTATGTGTCTTTCGGCTTATCCCGGTTAGGGGTCGCCACAGCGGAACTCCGGTCCGCTAATGTTTGGTAGTGGATTTTTACATGCCGAGTTACCAGCCCTGACGCACAACCCTCAACAAAGGCACACCCATTCATGCATGCCTCCACACAGAAGACGCTCTAGCTGAGAATCGAACGCGACGTCTTGCTGTGAGGCGACAACGCTACCGCAGCACCACTACCATGGGTACAACACAAAACCACTCATTGTTAGTTAATAATCACTCATAAAAAAATACAAAGACTTCAGTTTCAGTAGAGCCATGATACTGACCCTGTCATTAAGCCCAGGTTTTTTACTGGCATTAAGTTTAATTTGCCACATCAGTTCAAAAAATTCCAAAAACTCTTCCAACGGTCCACTCCTTGAAACCAGGTCAGCATAATCAATGGCACAAAACTTAAACTTATGCAAAGGGAACATATCTATATGCTTGTACAATGCATTTTTTTTTCGGTCTAATTTCATAGCCATGTTCATAAACCTGTTGCTTGGGGGCCCTCTTACTTTTACCACATAAAATCCATCACATGAGTCACACAAAGCAACATGCACTACCCCTTTTGAAAAACAGTAATACCTTTTCTTTGGGTAAATAAACCTGTAGTTCTTAATAAAGATCTTCCCTCTGTCCACAATAGACGGGCAGTGAGCATACCTACCACATTTAAAGCAACCACCATTTTTTAAAAACCTTGAGTCCTTTTCCAAAAGGCCGTTAAAGCAGGTGTCTTTTTTATAAACCACAACTGGTTTATCACCAAGGACCCCTACACTCTCCTCATCCATAACAAAAATTTCCCAAAGTTTCTCAATTATTTTCCTGATGTCATAGAAATCAAATGAATAAGGTATAGTCAAGGTCCTAGAGTACCTATTGTGATCTAAACGAGGGGTCCCAACAGACTCATTGTTGTCACATAGCAATTTAACAATGTACCTGGTGTGCCTTTTGTGTTTAACTTCATTCTCAATAACATTAACATAATGGGGGCTACCCTCTTTTTACTAACATGCCCTTTAGTGTCTCACATTCTTTTTGAAAATCATCATCCTCTGAGACCATCCTAGCACCCTTGACATACTGGCCTATAACCAGGTCCTTTTTCTGGTGTTCAGGGTGGCAGCTTTCAAAGTGCAATAGTGCATTAGAATATGTAGGTTTCCTATATAACAGAGAAATAAACATCTTTTTAGTATAGTCCTTTTTGATAGTAATGTCTAAGAAGATCAGGCTATCTTTATCCTTAGTCATAGTAAATTTAAGGTCAGTGGTTGCACTGATATAAACAACAAACTCTTCCAGTTTAGCCTCACTACCCTTCCACAAGAATACTATATCATCTAAGTTGCACCCATACAAGACCCAGTACCTTTTATACTCTGAATTCCTAAGGAATTCATCTTCCCAGTAGGCCAATACTATATTTGCAAATGCTGGGGCACAACAAGCACCCATAGCAACGCCCTGTCTTTGTTTGAAAAAATGACAATCAAAACTAAGGTAATTGTTGTCCAAAATCAATTGCATACAGGGTCAATATTGTCTCATGATCCCACTCAATATTGAAACATAAATATTCATAAAACCATTCAAGGCCTTCTTTGTGAGGTATCACAGAAAAAAAGGTCCTTGATGTCTAAAGTCACCATAATAAGCCCATCATCATACATATCTGGTTTGATTTTTGCAAGGAAGTCCCAAGAGTCTCTAATGACCCACTCCCTACCATCCAAAATGTTCTTAACTTTCCCATCAATATATTTGGCTATGCCAAATGTTTTGGAGGCCTTAGCATCAAGAATTGGTCATAGGGGTGGGCTACAGATGGATTTATATATTTTTAGGATCCCGAAAATAGTAGGGATCCTAGGGGACCTCTGCTCTAGAAGACTGTGAATATCTAAACTGATTTGTCCATTAAGTAACAATTCATCCAAGGTAAGGTCACTGTTTCTGTAAGATATATTAATTTCATTCACAGAGGTCTCAACATATGTATCACTATATAGCAAATAGGTTCATAGGTTCATAGGTTCATACTAGGCTATCTGCCCGAGGGCATTTACAAGCCTAGCCCATAGTTTTGTG